>NW_028277332.1:300000-412717 GCF_059751315.1 Micrasema longulum
TTAAAAATTCTTACAGCGATAAAATCAAAATAACTTACTTAACATATTACAACGGAGATGAAGAACATTTAAGAGAAGGTAATATAGAAGTCTAGGCATCTACAGGGCTTATGACCTGTCAATGGCTGGTTTAAGTGGCCACTTTACACACTGTGTGTAACATTCACCATTCTGCCTATATTTGAACATCTATAGTCCTTCAATTCTTTCATCTGTTGATGTTTGTGAAGTTAAAGAGCTGAAACCTTTATTTATGCGGGTGAGATTCATCTAATTGAATTATTTCACCTACATACTAGGCAACGCCTGAAAATGTTATTTTTTCAATTTCTATACTTCTTCATGGACCAGGTGGATTTATCAACAATATTTTGAGTTTGTCCAAATTTTTGTAGACTAGGACTGGATTCGACTCTCTGGGGAGCTGTTTATATTAACATATTACAACAGAGATGAAGAACATGTAAGAGAAGGTAATATAGAAGTCCAAGCCCTGTAGATGCCCGGACTTCTATATTACCTTCTCTTAAATGTTTTTCATCTCTGTTGTAACATGTAAATATAAACAGCTCCCCAGGGAGTTGAATCCAGTCCTTGTCTACAAAAATTTGGACAAACTCAAAATATTGTTGAAAAATAACTTACGTTATTTAAATGCTGTAAAAATCACTTTGAATCTTTGTATTTTGCTTACCTTATTATATTACGAAAATGGCGCTTTATAAGTTATCCATAATTATTATTACCGACACTTAAATAATACCTGCTGAAAGATATAAGATTATGTACTCGTACATCACTAAACCAGACATTGATTGATAACATTGTTTGTTAACAATGTCTAGATTAGATTGTTCACAATGTCTAGATTACGTACTTTAATATAAATATGGATATTGATATTAATAATGTGACTTTACATTTAGTACCTTCATTTCCTTTCAATACATTAGTTTAAATCAACAGATCTGCGACAATAATATAAATTAAGTAAGAAATTGATCTGTTTATCAAAATGGATTTAACTGACGAAAATAAGTACAAATTTCTGGACCCTCATTTACACAATGTCAGTAAAAAGCTATCCATTGATTCCGAAACCAGGAGTAAGCATATAAATGCTTGTCGAGAAGTGTTTGATGAATTCAGGAAGAAACTAAGAGAACAAGACCCGTATTTTACATTATTTAATGAAATTAAATATTCCGGAAGTTACGTTAATAATATAAAAATAAAAAATGCCGATGAATTTGACATGATGTTGTGTATGCAGTTGCCAAGTGAGCTAAAAGTGGAAACACTGCAAAGTCCATATGACGCTTACGTGCAACTAAAAACATCCGGGTTAGATGATCTGAGGAAGAAACAGAACTGGGATAAATATAAATCTATGGAGAAATGGTTGGACGACAAAAACTTCATACTGCAGAACAAATTCCGCGAGTGGTTGGAAAGTGTAATAAATAAAATATTTAATAAACTTAAGACTACTTCAAATTACCCAGTACTTACATGCGGGAGTAACAGATATCGTCTAAGCTGTAAGAAATCTAATCCCGCGTTTACATTAAATGTGGTAAAACTTTCTGATGAAACGGTGAAATTCGACTTGGACATCGTTCCTAACTTCTGCTTCAAACCTCCTCATTGGCCCCCAATGGTAAAGCTGGACAATTCTTCTAAATACAAGTCTCGAGAGTGGTTCGTTATTGCCAAACCCATCAACAATGAAGACAATATTCGCCACAAATGTTGGCGAGTTGTTATGTGCGAACACGAGAAGGAGGTTCTGCACGGTCGCGAAAATATGAAGAGCACCATTAGACTGATGAAACAACTCAGAGATGCCAAAAATATGCATTATATTAAAAGTTATTACATCAACACAATATTTATGTGGGAAGCAGATAGACAGAGTCTAGACTTCTGGAGGAAAAGACCAAGTTTTCTCTTTATGCACATGTTGAATAAATTTAAAAGTTACATTGGGGACGGGAAAATCCCGTACTTTTGGTACAAAAAATACAACTTATTAGACAAACTAACTAAGACTCAATTACAGGACTGCAGTATTAAAATCACTTTAGTTCTCGGAAGCATCGAACGTTATCATATTACTGCACCTCAAGAAATTTATTATATTATGGGTATAGATATTGGAGACAGTAGTGCTCCAGATGAGTACAATGAAGATGCACCAGTTGAGCACAATGAAAGTGATGGGATAGTTGATACCGTAGTTCCCAATACCACTAGTACAGCGGTTGGTGTCTCTATTGCTGTAGTTGGTGTTTCTGTTGCTGCAGCAGGATTATTGTACCTCTTTAGAAACAGAGACAGGCGGGGAAGTAACGATGAAAAGCCTTCAGTTTAAAAAACACTTTGGATAAATAAAAATACTTTTGCCCAAATGTTTGTAGACAAGGTGGCGATTTCACCCCCTAGGCAGTTATCAAGATGATTATGTTACAACAGAGACAGAGAACATTTTAAAGAAGGAATACGGGAGTCTAGGCATTCACAGATAGGGCGCATGACTGGTTTGAGTGGCTACAAACAAATTGTGGAAAATTCTCCATTCTTCAGTGTGTAAAGTGGCCACTATAATAATTTCATTTGACATGATAAATTTTATGTTTTCCAAACTGTATTGGTGAATTAAGCTTAATAAATATGTTTTCTGTGTATATTCTCTGTTCGGGCCAAATTTATCAATAGTTTCGTTTATTAAATAACATGTTTTGTAAAGAACGTATTCAAATCACTAGCAAATTCGTGCCAAAGATTTGGCTGGTTAAAAGTTAAAATAATGATTTACAAAGAATACTTTATTGGTTAATTTTGTATACCGACTAGCAATTTCAGATGTTATCGTTCTGCTTTGCAACATGTTCATTTCTTTCAAAAGTGTCGTATATCGTGAATTATTGTTTTATGCCCTTTTAAATGTTTTCTACCGAAGTTGAGATATTTATTTTACAGTGAATACTTTGTACCTTGTATTTTTTATGTAATACCGCGAAACCGTCCAATTTTGCCCTGGATGGATATTTTGCCCAAACTGTGTAATCTATGATAAACCTTTAAAAAAACATAATTCCAATTGATTTCGGTAAATTTGGTACCAAATCCAGCAAAATATCCATCCAGGGCAAAATTGGACGGTTTCGCGGTATTTCAAAGAACTGGGCATTTGTCCTATACTTAAGTATTAAGATCCTAGTTTAGTTTGTTGTTTTTTGTCAGAGGATGACACATTTAAGAAGAAGAAGAAAGAGAAATCTTGTAATAGTTTGAAAAGGTCTTTTGAAAAATATTTAGTTTGACACTGAAATGTGGGTATTATTTTTTGAGGAATGCAATTGAAATATTATTTTGAAAATCTTGTGGGAGAATAACAAGCTTCAGTCTTCATCTTGGAGTCTGCAAGTGCGCTTGTAGAGTTGCTGACGGAAAGTCAGACCGTAGCAGGCGAGGAATATACGCATCCTTGAGTGTTATGTGTATTAGGTAAATGTGTTTACCCACGTCATCATTTAAAGAAACTGCGGTTATCTTTTAGAACAATTGCAATAATTATAATTTCTGTGACATTGATTAGTGAGCATCTAGAGACGATGGCGGAGGGTCCTAAGTGACAGGCGAGGCCCTGAGGCTCGTACGCATCCTCGAGTGTTACGAGTGTCAGGGTGTGATAACCCCCTGTGGTTTTATTCGAGCTGATTTGTGGGGTATTTGATAATTGTGTTGCTCAACTTTTTCAAACTGTGATTTATGTGACATTGCGGAATTTGGAGGCGTAAGTATAGCCTGTGAGCTCGCCAATACATGACAGATGACATTAACATAACCATAGAAAAACATAGCAGTTGAGCTCTCAGAAGTAAAGCAACGTGAATGCAGCAATGCTTGAACTACATGTCAATAATATTCTAATAATAAATAATATTATTTGGCCATACGGAACTTTAAAGCACACCTTGGTTTAATTACTAATAGTATTTTATCGGTTAGGTAGGTGTATTTAAAAAAATGTTGCGTACCTGAAAAAAGCACAAATAATTATGTTTTTGTAAATGATGTCAGTAGCGACACTCAGAGAGTGGCTTTGTGACGTTTTGACATTTTTTATAAGAAATTCATGGCGTAGCCGAAATACTGTTATAAAAACGAGGATGTTTTTGTTGATTGACGTTAGCAGGCGCTACCCAGGGGCGACTTTGTGACGTGAGAAATTATTTAAAAAAAGAGATTTATGGCGTAGCCGAAATATTGTAATTAAAAAGAGGATGTTTTTGTTGATTGACGTTAGCAGGCGCTACCCAGGGGCGACTTTGTGACGTGAGAAATTATTTAAAAAAAGAGATTTATGGCGTAGCCGAAATATTGTTTTTAAAACGAGGATGTTTTTGTTGATTGACGTTAGCAGGCGCTACCCAGGGGCGACTTCATGACGTGATGAAATTATTAATTTAAATATTTTTTTTCATTTTACATAGCGTAGCCGAGATAAGAAATTGCGTGGTGTTTCGAAATTTAACCGTGTAGGTAGCCGCCTAGTTACAATATTATTTTTGTATAACTCCTGTTTTATAATGTTTATGTATTTATCGCTATAAGAATTAAACTAAAGATAGTTTTTACTTTTAATCGCTATCCGTTTTTTTAAATTATGTTTGTAACACTCAGTAATATTTATTTTTCAAGTATTCAATATTATTTTTGCATTTTAATTAATATTGTTAACATAAAGCGTATTTTTATTTATTCGAATTTACTAGACTGTTTTTATTACAAAAAATAGGATAGAAAATAGTATTTTGAAGAAACTTTGTCTTTTTCCTCATTCGCATGTCACCTGAGATTGGCGAGACCCTTAACGCGAGAATTCTGCACCAACTGGCGTGAACATTCTCAAAAGTAAAAATTACTGATGAAAGTAGTCGACTACATTCGATGGGTAAATGCAGTCGACTGAAAGCCCGAATGCAGTAATTTAGTCGAACGAATTCACTCAGAATATTGAGTAGCCTCCTCCTAAGCCAAGGGTAAACATCTTTTCCAACTGAAACTAAATGTAACAGAAAAGCCTTGGTTTTCCAAAGTGATTCTGAACAAGTTTGATACATCCTCCATATGCAGAATGCGCATTGGGCACTGCTGCAATGGTTCTCACCTGTCCAGAATCCATGTCCGGGACTCTGCCATTTGTGAATGTCAGCTAGATGAGGAAGATTTAAACCATATTTTTTTTGGATGCCCCATAAATGATTGTTATCCTGATTTCTTATCCGACCTCTCTGATATTAATATCCCATTCCCTATTCATATTCTAACTCTCCTGTCCCCACCCAATAAACGTGTATTTAAAATCTTATGTAAATATCTAGTTGTAAATGGTGTAAAGTTGTAAATATGTTTTATTATTATATGTATATATTATATTAAATACTAACATACTAACTTGTACATATTATATTACTAACACATGTGTATATATATATAAAAAAATACTCGACATTGGCCATAACACCCAAGTTGAGATGTAAAAAGGCCATGCAAATACGAAGAAGAAAAAGAAAAATGAATTCACTCAACTACAAATAGACCAATGGGCGAGCTTTACGCCGACTATCGAATGAATTAGTAATTTCCAAACTAATGAATTCACTCAACTACAAATAGACCAATAGGCGTGCGTTAAATTCATTCGACTACAAATGGACCAATGGGCGAGCTTTACGCCGACTATTTTCATCGACTACTTTCATTGCCAACTAATTCGTTATTACGTAATAGGCGCTGGGATCTGGCGGACGTGATAGTTGAAATAAAATGCTTTTGTTTTTTGTAGTTATGTCAGCACAGATAAAATAAAAATGTGTATTAATATAATTAATATATAAAGTGCATCATTTTACAATAACAATAAAATAAATAAAGTGACGTTTGTTTATAGGTCTGCTGCTAGCCTATTTGTGTACTTAATAATAATAAAATTTATATCAAATCCATCCGATCTGAAATATCAACACAATAACAGCTGATTGTAGTTTTACATGCGTGATCTAAAGTATATACTCTAAAGACCTAAACAATAAATATGAAACAAAAATATTTTAATTTTCATCCTTTCTTTGGCAGATAAATATTAGGTTATGTCAAGTAATGATAACAACAGACTATAATTATACCCATGTAAATATTCTAAATACCATAAAGTAAGGATCATGGTTTACATTATTATTATTGCCATAGTTAAAAAAAAAACAAACTAACGTACCTAATGTTTGGATAATTTATATAGCGCAATTTTTGTGAAAATCACCTATGTAGGTTTATAATTTGTTGCTCTACGGTTGGTATTGTTTAATTTTCAAACCATGTCTCCATTTTCCCATTTGTTTGTTTAAAAATCAGTATTAGTTTGTTTAAAAAATTTTTTTTTTTTTTAATTGCTTTTTTATTAGGGTTACATACAATAAACACATGACTTTTTTTTTATTCACGCCCCGGCTTTCTAGAAATAAAATCCATATTAGAACGTGACTTCTGTTTTTCATATAATATTATTAGTTTAAGTAAAATAAAAATTCAAATCATTTGAAAAGATTTTAGACTGTAACCAACTCTAAGTTTTCATACAATGTAGGTATCGTTTTTTGCTTGTGTTCATATTGTTATTCCTTTATATTTGTGTTGTTTTTGATTTTAATTTGTAAATCTATGTCACTTGTTTTTGGCCGATGTTATCACATTTTGGTAGAAGGCTCTTTTTCTTGTAAAGGAAAAAAAAGTACCTAACATTCCCAAAGCATGGATATTTCTCCCGAAAAACGGAGTTTGTCTTTGAAAAAATTTCTGTGTCGATTGTTTATGGTATACCGGAAATAAATGATTCATTCGAATGATTAATTCGATTTTTTCCTTCATTCGATTACTAATCATTCGATTAGTAAATTTAGTCGATTATTTTTATCTCTAGTTATGTCGTCACTTTTGCTGACAACTGTCATTTTAATTAAGCTATATTTTAAGTGTTGTTAAATACTCTAAGATTGGAGCAGGGAAATACTGAGATACCATTTTCTGAAACGGAATCAGCATCAGATACGAATGATGTCGATCCTTTAGAATGATTGTTTTTAGGGGCTATGTATAGCGTGTGAGCTCGCCAATATATGACAGTAAAAATTTTATTGTCTTTGAATTTCCTAGAGTTTTAACCATCGAAAAAAAAGAAGATTGCAAATAAAATCAACAGACAATGGAAATTTGATGTGTATTATTTTAATAGATTGTTTATAACAGAAAAATACATAGAGAAATATGCATTTTTATTTTTTGTAATAAAAACAGTCTAGTAAATTCGAATAAATAAAAATACGCTTTATGTTAACAATATTAATTAAAATGCAAAAATAATATTGAATACTTGAAAAATAAATATTACTGAGTGTTACAAACATAATTTAAAAAAACGGATAGCGATTAAAAGTAAAAACTATCTTTAGTTTAATTCTTATAGCGATAAATACATAAACATTATAAAACAGGAGTTATACAAAAATAATATTGTAACTAGGCGGCTACCTACACGGTTAAATTTCGAAACACCACGCAATTTCTTATCTCGGCTACGCTATGTAAAATGAAAAAAAATATTTAAATTAATAATTTCATCACGTCATGAAGTCGCCCCTGGGTAGCGCCTGCTAACGTCAATCAACAAAAACATCCTCGTTTTAAAAACAATATTTCGGCTACGCCATAAATCTCTTTTTTTAAATAATTTCTCACGTCACAAAGTCGCCCCTGGGTAGCGCCTGCTAACGTCAATCAACAAAAACATCCTCTTTTTAATTACAATATTTCGGCTACGCCATAAATCTCTTTTTTTAAATAATTTCTCACGTCACAAAGTCGCCCCTGGGTAGCGCCTGCTAACGTCAATCAACAAAAACATCCTCGTTTTTATAACAGTATTTCGGCTACGCCATGAATTTCTTATAAAAAATGTCAAAACGTCACAAAGCCACTCTCTGAGTGTCGCTACTGACATCATTTACAAAAACATAATTATTTGTGCTTTTTTCAGGTACGCAACATTTTTTTAAATACACCTACCTAACCGATAAAATACTATTAGTAATTAAACCAAGGTGTGCTTTAAAGTTCCGTATGGCCAAATAATATTATTTATTATTAGAATATTATTGACATGTAGTTCAAGCATTGCTGCATTCACGTTGCTTTACTTCTGAGAGCTCAACTGCTATGTTTTTCTATGGTTATGTTAATGTCATCTGTCATGTATTGGCGAGCTCACAGGCTATACATACCGATAAAATCGATTTTATCAGTTTTTCATGCAAACATGACACTCTGTTTCCGAAAATTGATATAAAAACAAAATAACAAGCCTATTATAGTATATTTAAGACAATTAATTATTCACAAAAAAATAAGACATTTATACTTTTTTCATGAACAACATCAAATGAATTATTTTTTTATTCGATCAATTTGTCCCATCTCTAACGTTTTTGCAAAATGATGTAACCATGTAACCTTGTAAGAACGTTGTTAATAATTAGGTTTATTTTATACATTTACGTTGATTTATTATATGTGAAGCGTTGTATTAAAAAAATAAATTATCGTGCCAGATACGAATGATTTTTCGTGTGTCAATATAAATCACTCCTTAGAGGTTACTACAAAGTTATGTCGCCAGTCGTCACTTTTGCTGACAACTGTCTCTCTAATCAAGCTATATTTTAAGGACTATAGATCCAGTGAAATAACTTGTTCTATAAACGAATACATTTATAAATTATACTGTGATAATATCTAAGTGCGATTCTGCGCAATCGCGGAGCGGTCACAGATTGCAGGTACCCAAGCAAAAGCGCACTAAATCAAAAAATCTGAAATGAGTGCAATAATTCGACGTCTTTAGGTTTTAGGCACGCCCGTGAAACATGAAACCATGAACTGACCCAGAATGAAGTTATACATACCTATTACCCATATAGTGTTAATGTGTATATATTGTTATTATCGAAGCGGCTTTACATTAAGTTCTATTATAGTTTCAATCAACACATTTGTTTCAATAATATAAATTAAGTAAGAAATTGATATATATTTATCAAAATGGATTTAACTAATGAAAATAAGTACAAATTTCTGGACCCTCATTTACACAATGTCAGTAAAAAGCTATCCATTGATTCCGAAACCAGGAGTAAGCATATAAATGCTTGTCGAGAAGTGTTTGATGAATTCAGGAAGAAACTAAGAGAACAAGACCCGTATTTTACATTATTTAATGAAATTAAATATTCCGGAAGTTACGTTAATAATATAAAAATAAAAAATGCCGATGAATTTGACATGATGTTGTGTATGCAGTTGCCAAGTGAGCTAAAAGTGGAAACACTGCAAAGTCCATATGACGCTTACGTGCAACTAAAAACATCCGGGTTAGATGATCTGAGGAAGAAACAGAACTGGGATAAATATAAATCTATGGAGAAATGGTTGGACGACAAAAACTTCATACTGCAGAACAAATTCCGCGAGTGGTTGGAAAGTGTAATAAATAAAATATTTAATAAACTTAAGACTACTTCAAATTACCCAGTACTTACATGCGGGAGTAACAGATATCGTCTAAGCTGTAAGAAATCTAATCCCGCGTTTACATTAAATGTGGTAAAACTTTCTGATGAAACGGTGAAATTCGACTTGGACATCGTTCCTAACTTCTGCTTCAAACCTCCTCATTGGCCCCCAATGGTAAAGCTGGACAATTCTTCTAAATACAAGTCTCGAGAGTGGTTCGTTATTGCCAAACCCATCAACAATGAAGACAATATTCGCCACAAATGTTGGCGAGTTGTTATGTGCGAACACGAGAAGGAAGTTCTGCACGGTCGCGAAAATATGAAGAGCACCATTAGACTGATGAAACAACTCAGAGATGCCAAAAATATGCATTATATTAAAAGTTATTACATCAACACAATATTTATGTGGGAAGCAGATAGACAGAGTCTAGACTTCTGGAGGAAAAGACCAAGTTTTCTCTTTATGCACATGTTGAATAAATTTAAAAGTTACATTGGGGACGGGAAAATCCCGTACTTTTGGTACAAAAAATACAACTTATTAGACAAACTAACTAAGACTCAATTACAGGACTGCAGTATTAAAATCACTTTAGTTCTCGGAAGCATCGAACGTTATCATATTACTGCACCTCAAGAAATTTATTATATTATGGGTATAGATATTGGAGACAGTAGTGCTCCAGATGAGTACAATGAAGATGCACCAGTTGAGCACAATGAAAGTGATGGGATAGTTGATACCGTAGTTCCCAATACCACTAGTACAGCAGTTGGTGTCTCTATTGCTGTAGTTGGTGTTTCTGTTGCTGCAGCAGGATTATTGTACCTCTTTAGAAACAGAGACAGGCGGGGAAGTAACGATGAAAAGCCTTCAGTTTAAAAAACACTTTGGATAAATAAAAATACTTTTGCCCAAATGTTTGTAGACAAGGTGGCGATTTCACCCCCCAGGCAGTTATCAAGATGATCATGTTACAACAGAGACAGAGAACATTTTAAAGAAGGAATACGGGAGTCTGGGCATTCACAGATAGGGCTCATGACTGGTTTGAGTGGCTACAAACAAATTGTGGAAAATTCTCCATTCTTCAGTGTGTAAAGTGGCCACTATAATAATTTCATTTGACATGATAAATTTTATGTTTTCCAAACTGTATTGGTGAATTAAGCTTAATAAATATGTTTTCTGTGTATATTCTCTGTTCGGGCCAAATTTATCAATAAGTAGTTTTGTTTATTAAATAACATGTTTTGTAAAGAACGTATTCAAATCACTAGCAAATTCGTGCCAAAGATTTGGCGGGTTAAAATAATGATTTACAAAGAAAACTTTATTGGTTAATTTTGTATACCGACTAGCAATTTCAGATGTTATCGTTCTGCTTTGCAACATGTTCATTTCTTTCAAAAGTGTCGTATATCGTGAATTATTGTTTTATGCCCTTTTAAATGTTTTCTACCGAAGTTGAGATATTTATTTTACAGTGAATACTTTGTACCTTGTATTTTTTATGTAATACCGCGAAACCGTCCAATTTTGCCCTGGATGGATATTTTGCCCCGAACTGTGTAATCTATGATAAACCTTTAAAACAACATAATTCCATTTGATTTCGGTATATTTGGTACCAAATCCAGCAAAATATCCATCCAGGGCAAAATTGGACGGTTTCGCGGTATTTCAAAGAACTGGGCATTTGTCCTATACTTAAGTATTAAGATCCTAGTTTAGTCTGTTGTTTTTTGTCAGAGGATGACACATTTAAGGAGAAGAAGAAAGAGAAATCTTGTAATAGTTTGAAAAGGTCTTTTGAAAAATATTTAGTTTGACACTGAAATGTGGGTATTATTTTTTGTGGAATGCAATTGAAATATTATTTTGAAAATCTTGTGGGAGAATAACAAGCTTCAGTCTTCATCTTGGAGTCTGCAAGTGCGCTTGTAGAGTTGCTGACGGAAAGTCAGGCGAGGAATATACGCATCCTTGAGTGTTATGTGTATTAGGTAAATGTGTTTACCCACGTCATCATTTAAAGAAACTGCGGTTATCTTTTAGAACAATTGCAATAATTATAATTTCTGTGACATTGATTAGTGAGCATCTAGAGACGATGGCGGAGGGTCCTAAGTGACAGGCGAGGCCCCGAGGCTCGTACGCATCCTCGAGTGTTACGAGTTACGAGTGTCAGGGTGTGATTACCCTGTGGTTTTATTCGAGCTGATTTGTGGGGTATTTGATGATTGTGTTGCTCAACTTTTTCAAACTGTGATTTATGTGACATTGCGGAATTTGGATAGAAAATAGTATTTTGAAGAAACTTTGTCTTTTTCCTCATTCGCATGTCACCTGAGATTGGCGAGACCCTCAACGCGAGAATTCTGCACCAACTGGCGTGAACATTCTCAAAAGTAAAAATTACTGATGAAAGTAGTCGACTACATTCGATGGGTAAATGCAGTCGACTGAAAGCCCGAATGCAGTAATTTAGTCGAATGAATTCACTCAGAATATTGAGTAGCCTCCTCCTAAGCCAAGGGTAAACATCTTTTCCAACTAAAACTAAATGTAACAGAAAAGCCTTGGTTTTCCAAAGTGATTCTGAACAAGTTTGATACATCCTCCATATGCAGAATGCGCATTGGGCACTGCTGCAATGGTTCTCACCTGTTCAGAATCCATGTCCGGGACTCTGCCATTTGTGAATGTCAGCTAGATGAGGAAGATTTAAACCATATTTTTTTTGGATGCCCCATAAATGATTGTTATCCTGATTTCCTATCCGACCTCTCTGATATTAATATCCCATTCCCTATTCATATTCTAACTCTCCTGTCCCCACCCAATAAACGTGTATTTAAAATCCTATGTAAATATCTAGTTGTAAATGGTGTAAAGCTGTAAATATGTTTTATCATTATATGTATATATTATATTAAATACTAACATACTAACTTGTACGTATTTTATTACTAACACATGTATATATATATAAAAAAATATGAAAAAAAATACTCGGCACTGGCCAAAACACCCAAGTTGAGATGTGAAAAGGCCATGAAAATACGAAGAAGAAAAAGAAGAATGAATTCACTCAACTACAAATAGACCAATGGGCGAGCTTTACGCCGACTATCGAATGAATTAGTAATTTCCAAACTAATGAATTCACTCGACTACAAATAGACCAATAGGCGTGCGTTAAATTCATTCGACTACAAATAGACCAATGGGCGAGTCTCAGCCGACTATAGAATGAATTAGTAATTTCCAAACTAATAAATTCACTCAACTACAAATAGACCAATAGGCGTGCGTTAAATTCATTCGACTACAAATGGACCAATGGGCGAGCTTTACGCCGACTACTTTCATCGACTACTTTCATTGCCAACTAATTCGTTATTACGTAATACAGAGATAATGTAGAATTATTACTAGACGTAATAGGCGCTGGGATCTGGCGGACGTGATAGTTGAAATAAAATGCTTTTGTTTTTTGTAGTTATGTCAGCACAGATAAAATAAAAATGTGTATTAATATAATTAATATATAAAGTGCATCATTTTACAATAACAATAAAATAAAGTGACGTTTGTTTATAGGTCTGCTGCTAGCCTATTTGTGTACTTAATAATAATAAAATTTATATCAAATCCATCCGATCTGAAATATCAACACAATAACAGCTGATTGTAGTTTTACATGCGTGATCTAAAGTATATACTCTAAGGACCTAAACAATAAATATGAAACAAAAATATTTTAATTTTCATCCTTTCTTTGGCAGATAAATATTAGGTTATGTCAAGTAATGATAACAACAGACTATAATTATACCCATGTAAATATTCTAAATACCATAAAGTACTTCTTCTTCTTCGTTTTTTCATGGCCTTTTCACATCTCAACTCGGGTGTTCTGGCCAGTGCCGAGTATTTTTGTGTTTTTTTTACATATATATATTTTTACTATACACATGTGTTAGTAATATAGTATTTATAAGTTAGTATGTTAGTATTTAATATAATATATACATATAATAATAAAACATATTTATAGCTTTACACCATTTACAACTAGATATTTACATAGGATTTTAAATACACGTTTATTGGGTGGGGACAGGAGAGTTAGAATATGAATAGGGAATGGGATATTAATATCAGAGAGGTCGGATAGGAAATCAGGATAACAATCATTTATGGGGCATCCAAAAAAAATATGGTTTAAATCTTCCTCATCTAGTTGACATTCGCAAATGGCAGAGTCCCGGACATGGATTCTGAACAGGTGAGAACCATTGCAGCAGTGCCCAATGCGCATTC
Source organism: Micrasema longulum (assembly GCF_059751315.1). Lineage (NCBI taxonomy): Eukaryota > Metazoa > Arthropoda > Insecta > Trichoptera > Brachycentridae > Micrasema > Micrasema longulum. The sequence continues at coordinate 313,966 of NW_028277332.1, forward strand.
TGCATATGGAGGATGTCTCAAACTTGTTCAGAATCACTTTGGAAAACCAAGGCTTTTCTGTTACATTTGTTTTCAGTTGGAAAAGATGTTTACCCTTGGCTTGGGAAGAGGCTACCCAATATTCTTGCCATGTGCAAAGTTGCTTCTCCTTCGTCATAACAAGGAGATCACCTAGTGGTAGTAAATTACTATAGGCAGGATCCCCGGAGTGGACCGCCTCCTTTGCTAACGCGTCCACTTTTTCGTTACCGGGAATACCACAATGGCTAGGGATCCAGGACATAACAATACTCTTATTGGATGCCTCTGATAAAGAAAGAAGAAATCGAGTTTCCACGCAGAGCTCATCCTCGGGATAAAAGGATGGAGGGGATTTGATTTTTTGCAAGGCACTCAAGGAATCCGACAGGATTAGGAACTTGCTATATTGTGAGCTTAAGGCGTATTTGACAGCTTCTCGGATTGCGATACATTCTGCGGTAAATACAGATGCATTCTTGTGCAATTTGTACAATCTTTGAAAGTTGTTGTCTTCACAATATATAGCCGCACCCGTATGGGTTGCCGAATCTGACCGAGATCCATCAGTGTAGATAATTTTCCAACCTATCCATCTTGACGACCGAATACGGTTGAATGTACACCGGGGCTGTAGGTGGCTTTCGACTCCGAATGTGAGTTCAATACTTGGGGCATAAATAGAAGTTTTAAATGGGAAACGATAAAGGGGAAGAAGGTCTTTAGGATAAATGTTAGATTCGAAAGATTTGTAAAAATGAAAACTGTTGACTAGTAAAGGGGGTGGTTTATGAAACCAAAAAGATGAGGATGTCACGCAGTCAGAGAGAAACTGTACCTTTTTGAGGAGCAGGTTGTTTTTTTGGACAGAGCATTTTAGAAGAAATCTATCCGCCAAGTATCGTCTTCTCATACCGAGTGGGGGGTCACAAGCTTCTACTTGTAAAGCGTTAATTGGAGATGACTTCATGGCTCCGACGACTAGTCTCAGACTTTGGGATTGGATCCGGTCAAGTCTTTGGAGATTCTTTTTTGAACAAGGTTCTAAAAGGAACGAGGCATAATCTAGATGGCTCTGGATATACGCAGTATTAAAAAGTCTCTGTTTAAAAGGGTGGCTCCCCTACCATACTCGCGAGACTGCTCTTAACGTATTCAATCCGGCTTGACACTTGTTTACCATATGATTTATGTTTGAGTTCCATGTAAGATGAGTGTCCAGAATTACTCCCAGGAACTTAATCTGGGACGTAAAAGGTACTATCTCATCTCCGTGTTGAATTTTTATGGTTGGGATTTTTCGCTGTCTACAAAAGGTTATGGCATTACTTTTACCAGTCGATAGATCCAAGCCATGTTCCACTAACCAATTCCTGATGTTTCTCATACCTAAATTTAGAGTATTTTCTAAATTATTTGGGTCCTTCCCATATGCATACATGAAGAAGTCGTCCGCGTATTGAAGCAAACAAAAAGGAAGTGAGTTTTCGCGGGATTCCAATTCGTAGCATTTTAGCTTCTAGAATATGGATAATAACATTGTCATATGCACCACTTATGTCCAGACAGACACCTATAAGAAATTCTTTCTTAGTAAGAGCGGCTCTGATATCAGATGTCAGAACCGACACGCTTTCGATAGTGCTCTTTCTTTTCCTGAATCCAAATTGAGAGAGTTTTCGAGCTCTCCACAAACCAGTCCAAGCGTTGTCTCACCATATGTTCCGCCACTTTCAACAGTGTGAAGGAGAGGGCTATGGGGCGGTAGGAAGACCCAAAGTTTGGGTCTTTGTTGGGTTTAAGGATAGGGATAATGGATTGGGTTTTCCATGAAGGGGGGATGTTTCCTGATTCAAAGATCATATTGATCAATGATAGGATGTAGGAGAGGGTAGGATCACTGTTATGTTGGATAAAACTATACAGTATACCGTCAATCCCTGGAGCTGAGTCTGTGAGCCGGGTCAGAATAGTCTTCAGTTCATCTAAACTGAAGCTATGATCTAACCAGCTTCTATTTGTAAACTGGTACCAATAGGGAGACTCATTCCAGTTATTTGCGGTCTGCGGGGCTAATTTGTTGGCGAACTCCTCAACCCACCCTAGGGTCTCAGGACGTCTCACTGGTGGAGTGAAAGAACCTCTAAATCGACGTATCATGCTCCAAACAGTTGATTTAGGCACGTCTCGTGATAAAGAGCAACAGAAGTTTTTCCATCCTTGTCGTTTCTTGTCTCTTAAGAGGCGTTTTGTTTTAGCTTCAACCTGTTTAAAACTCAACAGGTTTTCTAGGCTCATGTTTAAGGAGTAAACTTTAGCTTGCTTTTTCCTTTTCAAAACTGCCTCCGCACATTCGCTATCCCACCATGGGGCAGGGGGGGGTTTACTTCTATTGCCTTTCTCCTTTACAGGGACATGTTTGTCTGCTGCTTCGACGATGCATGATGACAATGCTTCATAGCACTTCACTACATTCTCTTTCGTCGGGGTGGGCAGCTCGTTCACTTTAAGTTCAATGTCGTCAGATAAGTATCTCCATTTAACTCTTTCTGTAATGTATCTCGGTCTTCGTCTTCCCCCAGGGGATAGGCCACTTTGGCAATATCTAAGGCTGGATATGAGGCTGACTACTATAGGGTAATGATCACTACCAATAGTGTCATCCTTAATTGACCATTGCACAGATGGTGCCATTGCAGCGCTGGAGATGGTGAGATCCATTGCACTGGGTCGATGATTTGGAAGCTGAAGGCGCGTCGCGGAGCCATCATTAAGGACACACATATTCAGATCATCCAAGAGATCAACAATATCTCTTCCCAACCTGTCGCATGTCGGAGCACCCCACAGGGCATGGTGAGCAGTAAAGTCACCAAGGATAAGGAACTGAGGGGTCAATTTTTGGAACAAAGATAAAAGTATCAATTTTGAGATGATTTGATTGATTGATTTTATACATGGAAAGGATGGTCAAGTCATTAACCTTTGCAGCTGTCACTTGGAAAGGACAGCCATCAGTCTTGACATTAATAGGGATAAACGGAAGGGAGTTTTTGATGAGAAGGGCAGAGCCACCCTTCCCATCCTCACGATCATCTCGCAGACAGTGGAATCCCCGGAATCTAATAGTAGATCCCGGGACCATCCACGTCTACGAAATGGCCGCAATTGAAATAGATTCTTCTTGCAATGTATGCAAGAGGTCTTCTTTTTCATTTAAAATGCTATGGCTGTTCCACTGCAGAATCCTCATCTGAGGAGCCATGGTGGTGGTTAAGTAGGGAGGTTATATTTAGAAGTTGATGGGCGACGTTGGACGGTATTTGTGGATTGTTTTGAAGGATCGATACTAGAATACTCAATATGGTAGATATAATTGTATTGTTCGATGTTGGGACTGTGCTAGGAAAAGCATTCCCATTAGAACCAGATGGGAGTTGTCCATTCGGGAAACACAAAAGTGAAGGGTCATGATGAGGAACATTAGGTTTGGAAGGTAGTTTTTTTGACCTCGACTTCCTCTCTACTGATTTTTTGTAGGATATTGGCGCGGAGGGCGCGGGCATAACAACATTGACATTCGGTTTTGTCGTTTTAGAGACGATTTCTGCATAGGAAATCGTCACTTTTCCGAACATTTTAGAAGCTTCAATATATGAAATGTTTCTGTCAGCCATCGTGTGTTTTATGTTTTGTTGCCTTTTAAGCTCAGGGCACAGCTTGCTGGTGGAAGAGTGGTTACCAGAACAATTGAGGCATTTTATATCTTCTGCCGCCACCGTGCAGGATTCCCCATTGTGTGAGGAGCCACACTTGTAACAGCGCACAAGGGATCTACAGACAGTCTTTGTATGTCCATACTTACAGCATTTAAAACACTGAATAGTCGGAAATACGTAGAGTTCTACGGAGAGGGACACATTGAAGATGGAAATGTGGGAAGGTAGAGATTTTGAGTCGAAGGTCAAAACCACCGTGCGGGAGGGTTTCCATTCGACTACGTCACCATTACTCGATCTGTAATTCAGTCGTCGAGCCTCGATTACTTTTCCGAATCCATGAGGTACCTCGGCATTCTCCACAATGTCCTGTTCAGACCAGTGCGAAGGGATGCCTTTGGTAACACCTTGTTTAGTTACTAGGAAAGTCGGAATGAAAACGTTATAATTATCTTTTTTAGCTATTTCTGATTTTACAAACGTATTGGCTTCGTTTGCCGTCTTAAACTCCACAGAAATACGGTTACGGCCGACGGACTTGATTCCGTTCCAGGCAGTCCGAATATTGTTTCTATGAAGAAATCGACCGAAGTCAATATCGTACAAGTTGGTTTGGGTGACGCCGTCTACTTGTACTTTTGTTACATGTACGATAAATGGAGCACGATCCATTCCATTGTACATGCGGGATTGGACTTTGGTAGGTGTGGTAATAGGCGATAAAGTGTTTGTGACCTCTGGAGTACCTGGGTTTGTAGAAGCAGAGGGTCGGGGGCTAGGTGTTTTGTGTGGGAGGGGGCGGTCTGACTCAGAACTCGATTTCCTCTCCGAATTTATCAGTTTGAGTTTTTTTGATTTAGGCCTTATTGTAACAAATTCTGCGGGATCTGGAACAGTGTCCATTGTACCGCACGACGAATCTGATTGAGATCCATCCGGTGGATCCGGAGGTTTCTCTTTATCGTTCATTTATAACAAAAAATTTAAAAAAAGAATAGTAAAAAATAAGTTGTAAAAACTAAAAAAAAATTTGGCTACACGTGTATGGAAAAAATAATTGTTACCTGGTTATTAGGTTTCGGGACAGAGAACGAAAACAAACACAAACTACTGAAAACACTTAATAATAGATAAAATTTTATGTACACCACTCTTTTTTTAACCAAATTAGTGAATTTATACACGACACCTCGCCGTGCATACAGTTGAACTGTAGATAGGAGGTGGCTTGGAGCTGCTATTTGACCGGCTATCGGGTGATAGCTTTCTTCAGGCTTCAGTTTTCTTCTTCAGAAGGGCAGGCGGCGACATCAGAGGCGGAGAGGGCGTAGATATAATAAAACGCAGTTTGGGTTATACACTATACACACTTTATTCAATAAAAATACAGAGGTTCTATCAAGTAATTTGTACCGTGCCGCAGTCGGGCACGGTACGAGACAGCATACATAAGCCGCAAGGGAGAGCGAGAAGGGGTCGGACTTTCCCGGCTTACGCCGTAGCACGCTCTCCTATTGGCTGGACAATTTCAGATATTGTTTTTGCACGTATGCTTATAAGATAAAATAACTCCTTCGAGATGAGTTTTACATATAAAGGGAGTATGTAGGCCTCTTCCCCGTATCTTATTTAATGTAGAAATGATACAGGGAAAGGTCCTACATACTGAGAATAAGGGTGACATGAGTTTTAGAGGATTTGACAGGGTCTGATTCCCCGCAATCTGATACAAATATGTGGCTAGGGTCTCGATATTCTAACTTCTGCCCCTGCGAGTGACATAATTAACCGTCTTTATTTAAGGGGCAGCTAGTTAGATTACAAATCGAGACTCCTAGCCGAAAATAAACAGAAAAACATGACATTCAAATATTAACATAAAAACACTGGCACCGCACACTCTCGTCCGAGCGCCATTCGTCGCCCTAGCGGCCACTCGGGAAGCTTCAGTTGCGGCCGGGGGTTCGACCGTCTCTCCGCGGTCATTCCGTCCATTTTCCCCGTGCAGCTACCATCTCCGCCTGGGCGCCCGCAAAAGGGCCGCTCGGCTTGGTGTCGGTGCCTAACGTTTGGCGCTCGTTCGCCGCGTCACAGGCCGCGTTGTACGTTGCATTATCGCACGCGCGGCGATGTCCGATACAGAATTATTTCGACTTTTTAAGGAAAAAACACAATTATTATTATCTAAGACAAACAAAAACGACCGCCACCACTGTTAGTCATAGACAATCCCTACCATAAAGTAAGGATCATGGTTTACATTATTAGTATTGCGATAGTTTAAAAAAAAAAACAAACTGACGTACCTAATGTTTGGATAATTTATATAACGCCATTTTTGTGAAAATCACCTCCTATGTAGGTTTATAATTTGTTGCTCTACGGTTGGTATTTTTTAATTTTCAAATCATGTCTCTATTTTCCCATTTGTTTGTTTAAAAATCAGTATTAGTTTGTTTAAAAAAAAATTTTTTTTGAATTGCTTTTTTATTAGGGTTACATACAATAAACACACGACTTTTTTTTATTCACGCCCCGGCTTTCTAGAAATAAAATCTATATTAGAACGTGACTTCTGTTTTTCATATAATATTATTAGTTTAAGTAAAATAAAAATTCAAATGATTTGAAAAGATTTTAGAATGTAACCAACTCTAAGTTTTCATACAATGTAGGTATCGTTTTTTGCTTGTGTTCATATTGTTATTCCTTTATATTTGTGTTGTTTTTGATTTTAATTTGTAAATCTATGTCACTTGTTTTTGGCCGATGTTATCACATTTTGGTAGAAGGCTCTTTTTCTTGTAAAGGAAAAAAAAGTACCTAACATTCCAAAAGCATGGATATTTCTCCCGAAAAACGGAGTTTGTCTTTGAAAAAATTTCTGTGTCTATTGTTTATGGTATACCGGAAATAAATGATTCATTCGAATGATTATTTCGATTTTTTCCTTCATTCGATTACTAATCATTCGATTAGTAAATTTAGTCGATTATTTTTATCTCTAGTTATGTCGTCACTTTTGCTGACAACTGTCATTTTAATTAAGCTATATTTTAAGTGTTGTTAAATACTCTTAAGATAAATACAGGGAAATACTGAGATACCATTTTCTGAAACGGAATCAGCATCAGATACGAATGATGTCGATCCTTTAGAATGATTGTTTTTAGAATGTAGTCCTTAAACTAGGTAATAGCTTGATGGGAAATTACTTATCACTGATTAATGTACCGATAAAATCGATTTTATCAGTTTTTCATGCAAACATGACACTCTGTTTCCGAAAATTGATATAAAAACAAAATAACAAGCCTATTATAGTATATTTAAGACAATTAATTATTCACAAAAAAATAAGACATTTATACTTTTTTCATGAACAACATCAAATGAATTATTTTTTTATTCGATCAATTTGTCCCATCTCTAATGTTTTTGCAAAATGATGTAACCACGTAACCTTGTAAGAACGTTGTTAATAATTAGGTTTATTTTAGTTTTAAAGCTTATTTTATACATTTACGTTGATTTATTATATGTCAAGCATTGTATTTAAAAAAAAAAATTATCATGCCAGATACGAATGATTTTTCGTGTGTCAATATAAATCACTCTTTAGAGGTTACTACAAAGTTATGTCGCCAGTCGTCACTTTCGCTGACAACTGTCGCTCTAATCAAGCTATATTTTAAGGACTATAGATCCAGTGAAATAACTTGTTCTATAAACGAATACATTTATAAATTATACTGTGATAATATCTGAGTGCGATTCTGCGCAATCGCGGAGCGGTCACAGATTGCAGGTAAGCAAAAGCGCACTAAATCAAAAAATCTGAAATGAGTGCAATAATTCGACGTCTTTAGGTTTTAGGCACGCCCGTGAAACATGAAACCATGAACTGACCCAGAATGAAGTTATACATACCTATTACCTATATAGTGTTAATGTGTATATATTGTTATTATCGAAGCGGCTTTACATTAAGTTCTATTATAGTTTCAATCAACACATTTGTTTCAATAATATAAATTAAGTAAGAAATTGATATATATTTATCAAAATGGATTTAACTAATGAAAATAAGTACAAATTTCTGGACCCTCATTTACACAATGTCAGTAAAAAGCTATCCATTGATTCCGAAACCAGGAGTAAGCATATAAATGCTTGTCGAGAAGTGTTTGATGAATTCAGGAAGAAACTAAGAGAACAAGACCCGTATTTTACATTATTTAATGAAATTAAATATTCCGGAAGTTACGTTAATAATATAAAAATAAAAAATGCCGATGAATTTGACATGATGTTGTGTATGCAGTTGCCAAGTGAGCTAAAAGTGGAAACACTGCAAAGTCCATATGACGCTTACGTGCAACTAAAAACATCCGGGTTAGATGATCTGAGGAAGAAACAGAACTGGGATAAATATAAATCTATGGAGAAATGGTTGGATGACAAAAACTTCATACTGCAGAACAAATTCCGCGAGTGGTTGGAAAGTGTAATAAATAAAATATTTAATAAACTTAAAACTACTTCAAATTACCCAGTACTTATATGCGGGAGTAACAGATATCGTCTAAGCTGTAAGAAATCTAATCCAGCGTTTACATTAAATGTGGTAAAACTTTCTGATGAAATGGTGAAATTCGACTTGGACGTCGTTCCTAACTTCTGCTTCAAACCTCCTCATTGGCCCCCAATGGTAAAGCTGGACAATTCTTCTAAATACAAGTCTCGAGAGTGGTTCGTTATTGCCAAACCCATCAACAATGAAGACAATATTCGCCACAAATGTTGGCAAGTTGTTATGTGCGAACACGAGAAGGAGGTTCTGCACGGTCGCGAAAATATGAAGAGCACCATTAGACTGATGAAACAACTCAGAGATGCCAAAAATATGCATTATATTAAAAGTTATTACATCAACACAATATTTATGTGGGAAGCAGATAGACAGAGTCTAGACTTCTGGAGGAAAAGACCAAGTTTTCTCTTTATGCACATGTTGAATAAATTTAAAAGTTACATTGGGGACGGGAAAATCCCGTACTTTTGGTACAAAAAATACAACTTATTAGACAAACTAACTAAGACTCAATTACAGGACTGCAGTATTAAAATCACTTTAGTTCTCGGAAGCATCGAACGTTATCATATTACTGCACCTCAAGAAATTTATTATATTATGGGTATAGATATTGGAGACAGTAGTGCTCCAGATGAGTACAATGAAGATGCACCAGTTGAGCACAATGAAAGTGATGGGATAGTTGATACCGTAGTTCCCAATACCACTAGTACAGCAGTTGGTGTCTCTATTGCTGTAGTTGGTGTTTCTGTTGCTGCAGCAGGATTATTGTGCCTCTTTAGAAACAGACAGGCGGTGAAGTAACCTCAGGAGACTTTGTAACCTTATTTTGTGGATGACCCTCAATGAGATATCTAAAATACTTTTAACAGATATTGTCGGCGTAATGATGATATGATTTTATTTTAATGTTTGTGCCAAAACCTTTGTAATTTTGGAAAATAAACTTATAACTTATATAAGAAATACATCATTTAAATAATGTAAATGACACAACACTTACATGTATTGTTTTTTTTTATAATTTTCCCAGTTTAGAACTGCATATTACATGTCTTTGTACATTTATGTTATAATAATTAGTATAATTTTTACATTCTTTAAAAAAAAAACTGATAATTTAATATGAAATAACTATTATGTACAATTGTTTCTTCTACATTGTTTATAATTTTTTGTATTTTATAATATTGAATAAATAAAAATATAATGCAATTTTTTATGACTTAAGTCCTTCTGCTAATTGGATGCCCAATTTTAAAAAATGCCTAAGTCTAATTTTGTCGGTTTTGTAGAGCATTTTGTGAACTATACATTTAGGTACCTAATTATTTTTTATAATAAAAAATACCCATATCGAATTTTGTATTTGAAAAATTATTTTGAAACTATTATTTCGATGTTGAAACCATTATTTCGATGTTGAAAAATCCAAAAATCCCAAAAAAGTCCTAAAAATCTCTTAGTCCAAGAGTTTTTTCCCTGGAAAAAAATTCCTTAGTCCTGACCTTAGGCTTAAGTCCACTTTTTTACAAGCAATAATTTTGTAACTTAACATGTAACGATTTTGTATTTTTTTATCTTAAAATAAAGAAGAAGAAAAACTTTACAATACGTATTTTAAATTTTCCGAAATTCCCTCATTTAAAATTTCAGGAACAAAATAAACACTTAAACTTGAAATATCTCAGAACTAAAAAAATTGATTTAGACATTTTTTGAAATTGGGCATCCAATTGATTTTATTTTTACAAATATACAGCCTTAAATTCCTTATCTTATATATGGCTTCAAAGCAAAAAATATTTGAATTTGCAAATCCTACGCAATAGAAAGTTAGCCACATTCAAACTGACCAGTTTGGAAAAATGACAATTTCATAGGTAACCTTTCTTTATCTTCTTTCTTAGCCATCTCCACTGCTGGATATGGCCTCTTCTAATATTTTCCATGCTTTTCTATCGTGTGCTTTTCTCGACCGATTTCTTCCCGTGACTGGGAGCACACTGGTCACTACTGGTCTTTTGTTTTCCCACGGCCTCCATTTTAGAACTCCCGAGTGTCCATCTCTCGTTTCCCTGTCTCGCAACATGACCCGCCCATTGCCATTCTAATTTAGCGATACGGTCTATGTCGGCGACTTCTGCTTGGCGTCTGATCTCTTGATTTCTAATTTTGTCCCTTAGACTGTGCTATGTGCACTTTAATTTATATATTTATCTCATCGTTTCCAACCCATACCTCATAACCAGGAGTATACATGTGTCGAAGACTATTCTTTTTAAGGTTATCGGAACTTCCTTGTTTTTGAGGATGTGATCAAGTTTACCGAAGGCTACCCACCCAGCCTAGTCCAATTCTTCTAGCTATTCCTGCTATTTGGTTCTTTCCCCAATTTGATTCCATGTCCAGGTATATATATTTTTCAACAGCCTCAATTATTTTCAAATTACTGTTGGATGGACTTCAGATTTTAGTTTTGGGGAAGTTCTTTTCCTGGCTCACTTTTTTGGAGGCGTCATGGAGCTCCTCCATCATGTCACTTAATTCTTCTGTCGTCGCAAAACGAAGGTGGTTCAGACATATACCATCAACTTTCACTCCCGTATGTTCCCAATCTAAAGTTTTAAAGATATTTTCTGGGGCTAAACTAAATAATTCAGATGAGATGGTATCGCCTTGTCTAACACCCCTTTTGATTATTTTTTATTCCATTTTTTTATTTTCATCAATTCTTACATCCATTGCGGTATAGAAATAAATAAATTTAATCAGTCTTGTATATCTAGAATCGATTCTTGCGTCATTTAATGCTTCTATTATTCTCCATTTTTCTACAGAATCAAAAGGCTTTTTTGTGATCGATAAACACTAGGTACCACCTAATATTTTTTTTATTGATATAATTTTGTATATTTTTATTTTATTTTTTTTTATTTAAATTTTAAAGTAGGGCACACATATCATACATATTGTTATGTGTGTTCTAATAATAACATTGCAAATATATTTAATTTATAAATTGTTTATCACATAATATGTCTTGACCATTATTTTAAATTTTGATATGTTTTTTTCTTCATAAATATTTTTTTCCATTTCGTAATACTTTTTAATTGGTTTAAATAACATTGAATTTTGTGACTTTGTCTTTTTCCTAAATGGAAGTCTAATTTTGTTCTTTTCTCTAGTATTGTGATCGTGTTCATGCTGGTTCCGATCAATTTTTTTCCAAAATTCTGTTTTTTTATTAGAGTTTATAATTTTATGAACAAATATCATTGTATTGTAAAATATTCTTTGTTTATATGTTAATAATTTCATTTCATTTCATTTACCATCGACTTTACCCTCGTGTATCTGTTTTTTTTTCAAAATGATTATATTTCCTATTGGTGATCGCGATTTAGATATTCCTTGCACATGTAATTGAAGGAATGCTATAATTTATCATGTAGGTACATTTCAGCTGAGCATTTCTTTGCACCACAAATGCCAGGAGGGCCAATTACGGTGGTGAATGGTGGGCACAGCCCAGAACACCCAGGCTTGAGAAATATCCTATTTCTTCATTTTTGAGTTTTCACCGGTAATCGAACCCCGAACAAAGAGCCAAAATATACACAATGAAATAAAACTAGAATTTTAATGATATAAATAAATGATATCGATGTTTTTTGATGATTTTTCTTGAAAAAACTCCATAGTGATTTTGATAAAATTTTTAATAAAGTTATCAATTCACACAAACAGCAAAAGATATCACAATATAAATAAAATTTATAAAATAAGAAATAATAACACTAAACTTCTTTCACCACTTAGCTGGTTATTTATTTGATTTATTTATTTACTACAAAAATAATATAATTAACATAAAATTCATTATCAAAATGAATTACTTCATTCCATAAACAAATGCATTATCTAGGTATGTATCTTAAAATATTTTGTCATTTATCTATAGGCATGTAAACTCCCCTGTCATAAAATCAAAGTATTGTGCTAACTTTACCTGTTAAAATGTGTATTTCCCACTCTGTTGTATTTCGCCGCCACCTTTTAAATAATAAATGCTTAATCACAATTTCGGTCCAATAACTCCTAAAAACTGTTTAGCAAACTAGTTGTAAATATTTATGTTTTCTGTTCCTTGTTAAAATACTTGTTTGATCTCCTTATCTCCAAAATATGTTAGAAATGATATAAAAGCTGTAAACATTGTAAACAATTTATCAGTCTTAAAGATGCCTACTTAGGCGAAAGCGCATGTCGGTCAAAATAATAAAAAAGTAAAACTAAACCAAAAAGTTTTATTGACAACTTTATTTATAATTTTATCAAAATCATATAAATAAATATTTTTAATGTTTGAAGCACTACCGGTGTGGAACATTACTAATTAAAAGATAGACAATGTGTTGCCGAATCTAGTTGTTTATAAGTCTATAAAATAAAGTGATGCATAAAAGTGGAAGTGATTTTATTTTAATCTTTTGATATAAATAAATTCTTTGAACATTTTTTGCTCTCAGGTCACGGAAATTCCACAGAATAAAACACAAGTTTTATTGTTTTTCAATTACATCAAAATTTATTCATTGCCATTAAATCTAAATTTTTAAAAATTTTATTTTATTCAGAAAACATACAGTCATACATAATTAATAAGTTTTAAAAACAACAACTTTTTTTAAATAAAAAGACCAAATAAGTTTTCATAAATTATGCAAAAGATGTAAGAATTTCACTCGTCCATGCGCCTTGTAGCTTTAAGACAATTGGTAATCTAGCTTCATTAGATAAATGTTATCAACTATCAAATACCTAAATTTTGTAAATGTTCTATGTGCTCAGTAGCTGCAAGACTTGTAATCTAACTCCTATTTTTATAAATTAGTATTTTTTTATTTTTTGAATAATAATTAGAACTCTTAACTTCGTTATACTATAAAAAAAATAATATAAATGGGGGGTAGATTTCTTACTGCCCATGTACTCTGTAGTTGCAAGACACGCTGGGCTGGGAGTGATTTTCACAAAAATGGTGCTATATAAAATATTCAAATATAATAATTCAGGATTTTTACTTGAGAGAAGCAGTCGAGTAGGAAAAACTCGTCCAAAATTCTGGTTCTATTTCACACGCACATAACTGTTTCTTAATCCACCTGGACACATACAATTTTCTTGATAAAACAAATAGTAACATTCTTTTCTTAATATTTTTACAGCGAAATTTGGTGTTTATATAATGAGGGGAAAAAAACTATTTTTAATAACAGAAAACCACAATTTTAATCAAGAAACCGGCGTAAATTTTTTACATTAATAAAAGTGGTCTGCGTTTAGACAATCTAGAAAGATTAGAAATATGTCAAGTATTAGCCAAAAACATTCCATAATAAATAATTAATCAAATTTAACTTCGAGTCATCTTTTTAAAATATTCCCATTGTGATTCATGTAATCTTATTTTCTCTCTCTGTCTTTAACCTCGAAACAGGCCGACGTTATAACTATAAAATAAAGTGGTTTATACAAATTTATAAACAAATAGTGTAAAATAATTTGATTTTATCAAACATTATTTTCACTCTCCTGAACAATTTAAACTTTGTTCCTTCCAGCATTAAAATTTTTTGTCGATGATATTATATCTAGTTCATGTTTGGGAGTCGGGGTGCATAGGTCTCTAGTCGCTATCATTGTTAGTTCCTTCAGCGACAGGCCTGACAGCATCTCGCAGGTGCAGCGAGTCCATCCGTTGTATGGCGGCATCCAGGACGTCGTCAGAGTTGGGGCTAGCCAGAGGACTACTCGGGGGAACCGCACTCGATTCGTCTCCGCTGTCTGGAGACTTGACCTGATGCTCTTGCTTTATTCCTGCTACGCCCTTCACTGAAATGTTTGTGGAGTCCCGTTTGATTCTCCTCCTCCGCGAAGTGTCATTCCTTCGCAGTTGGAGCATGGAATTGAAGTCGATGATGTACAGAAACCCGGCGATTAGCAGTTCGCAACGTCGGACACCGCTTTGGAATGTGGTATCTAGTTCTTTATTCGTTCGAATGTCGTATTTCCACCAACCTATGAAATATACGTTAAATATTGAAGTCTTCAATCATTTATCATTACACAAAGATAACATACAAATTGTGTAACATAATATTTATATTCTATTTAAGTTTACAGTCGGCCTGGAGTTATAACAATGACCTTTATTGTTTATTTCCAATTTTATTGTATCTTATTTTCTTTTTTAAATATATTTTATTTTTATTTAGTATAATTTATTTTTTGCATTTTACAATAGGTATACATAAGTTACAAGTACAAAAAAAAATACATTAACACAAAAAAAAATCCCACAAAGGCATGGCCTGTGTGTGGGAATACATTTTATTTTTAACATATTACAACAGGGATGAAGAACATTTAAGAGAAGGTAATATAGAAGTCTAGGCATCTACAGGGCTTATGACCTGTCAATGGCTGGTTTAAGTGGCCACTTTACACACTGTGTAACATTCACCATTCTGCCCATATGTGAACATCTATATTCCTTAAATTCTTTTATCTGTTGATGTTTGTGAAGTTGAAGAGCTGAAACCTTTATTTATGCGGGTGAGATTCATTTAATTGAATTATTTCACCTACATACTAGGCAACGCCTGAAAATGATATTTTTTCAATTTCTATACTTCTTCATGGACCGGGTGGATCCACCTGGTCATTTTATTTTTAATTGAAATTAAGGCTACTGGAAGAATACGATAGATAGTTGAAAAATGAGTGTTGGTATTAGAACACATTGTCACTGTGTGTTAGTTGTACCGCTTCATCTAACTTATTTATTTCTGTTGTAATGTTGTAAAAACCATCACTAAAATTATATTAAAAAAGCCTAGAACTTACCCTAAACATATATATATATAAAATAATTAATAAACACTGCGATCGGTGTACCAATGCACCATTAGGTGCAGGAAGGAAACGATGATGATGATGGATCTCGAGGATTCAAAATATTAATCTAAATAACGAGATTTATACAATCAACAAATAATAATACAAATACATTTTTTTTAAATGGACTGTCATAATGTGAGCACGACGATACAAGAATGAGAAGATTTAGTAGAATTCAAAATAATTTTAAAAAACTTAATGAAAATATCAGCAGATGGTGCTTGAAACGCCTTCATGAAACTATGTACAGTTCCGAATGAATCAGAACTGCGACTGGCTGACTGGGAAACAGTTAGAGATATCTCCGTTGTGCTGAATATTCCATACAGGGTAAGTTATACAACTCACCATTTCTTCCCTCGTAGAACCACTGGAATCCTTCATCATCCAGCTCTTGGTAGGAATCAACCTCTTCCGACGTAGCTGTAACTAGTTTTGGATTGTCTAAGAAGTCACATGGAATATCTTGCCGACACATGCAGCACACTCTGCTCTGGTTCGCAACACCCTTAAACAAAACATCACGGTTTAATGAGGAACTTCAGCCCTACGGGAAATTGGATACAAAAATGTTTTCTTACGCGCGGCAAAAATTAAGAGCATTAAATTGTACGGCAAAGTTTCTTGAAAATGTAAAAAAAGATATATAAATATTTTAATAAAAACGAACTACTTTGAACGACCTCACCAGTTCATATGAATCAACCAATGATAAGAGAGTTATGGAAGATTTCCGGTGTACGGTAATTGAACGGACCAATCGGCAGAACCGACCAAGAAGAAGCAGAAGAGAACTTGAGACGTCAGTTGTTGAGTAATATCATAAATACAAAACTTAAAAACTCATAGCGCTGATAATACGATAAAAAATATTTTTTGGCTTGGTTAGTCTATTTCATTCAAATATTAAATGCGCATATTTTAGGCAGTATAAATAGATGCATCAAACAAATGAGCCATCACGCTGTTTCTCCGTAGGGGTAGGCAGAGGATAGAATGCCAAACTATTCTGTGTAGGCATACAGATCTCGCTTTCGCTACATACATACATCTTCTCATGTCCATCGTTGAGGATTTATTCACGGGTCTCCCGCGTATGTTTTTCGGTTGGCTGGAAGATATTGCTTTTTAGCAATAAGCCCGCCAAAATAAGAACAATGTAAACCACATCATGGGAGGAGCGACAAAAGAGAGAGGACTCGATAGAAACTAATAAAGATACTGAATGACTGCCCCCTGCACAAAATGTATAAATTAAATCCCAACACTAATTTACGGTGTCATAACCGGAAGCTCTATCCTCCCAATCCCACCCCGATCCCAAAAAAAACTTCCTTTTCAGCGGAGTGGTTTCAGACTGGAATGAATCGCTAAGCCTAGTTGAGGGTATTAGAAGCAAACTCAGAAACCACCATTGAAGGAGTTACGGAGATATTTGCGAAAAGCTTTGAAAAAAAGAATTGTGAGATTTCTAATTACACTTCACCAACTCAATGGAGAATGCTAAGTTTGCGGTGTTAAGTATAATTGAAATCTGTTTTAGTAAGATTTAGAGACGGTTTTGAATTACGCTATTATTTAGGTAGGTAGGTTTTTATGTATTTTTTATTTTGGCATCAAGAACTATTCTATTCAGCCAACCAGTTTAAATACTTTTTGAAGGAAGAAGAACGCAGACAAAAGCAGTACATGAGATATAGGCACACTATAGTCCTTAAAATATAGCTCGATTAGAATGACATTTGTCAGAAAAAGTGACGACATAACTTTGTAGTAACGTCTAAGGAGTTATTTATATTGACACATGAAAAATCATTTGTATCTGGAAGTGTTAATTTTTTTTTCATGTAATGCTTAACACATAAATCAACATAAAAATATGAAATCAGCTTTTAAACTAAAAAAAAAAAACTAAAATAAACCTAATTATTAACGACGTTCTTACAAGGTTACATCATTTTGCAAAAACGTTAAAGATGGGACAAATTGATCAATATAAATTGATCGTATAAAAAAATAATTCATTTGACGTTGTTCATGAAAAAAGTATAAATGTCTTATTTTTGGTGAATAATTGTATTAAACACACTATAATAGACTTGTTTTTGGGTGTTTATATTAATTTTCGGAAACAAAGTTTCATGATTGCATGAAAAAACTGATAAAATCGATTTGATCAGTGATCAGTAATTTCCCATCACTAATGACATTAGTTTGACAGCTGTCATTCTAATCAAGCTATATTTTAAGGACAATAGTAAAGGCTGCCTGCCTATAACAAATGAAAAAAATATTGGTATGTTTTTAATCCGCAATAGTCATATGCATGTTTAAGAATAAAATCTAATTTTTAAAATTGTGGTTATGTACAAATATAATTATTGTCGAGTGAAGATTAATCGGCCTCGTAGTTAAGGGGTAGGCCAGTTTGCCTACTTCGGAAGAAATCGGAATTTGAACTAAATCCTATTGCCTCGTGCACCGCCAGAAGCAGGAAGTTCCTCCGTCTCGGGTAGCAGGTTTCCCGCTTCTAGTGATCGCGAAAGTTATTTCGGATTTATTTAAATTAGCAAGTACATTTACCAGTTGTTAAAACTTTTGAATTTTTTTTATGAATTCACAAAGCTAATATGTCTTATCAATGATGTCATGCGCAAAAAATACTGCATTATGCCGTTCTAAAAATAGAAATCAAGATAGGTAATATCTTTATTACTTTGTTTACGACAAGGATTATATTATCTTTGTTATCAGTATTTAATTTTTTGGGAGATTTTATTAATTTTTTCTATCTTATTGATTAAATGCATTTGGGACAGCAATCCATCATAATTTTTATGCATAGTACCTATTTGATTTAAATATCATTTAATCATATCTTTACATTCCAAGACTAATGCATCATAAAAGGTAGATAGACAAACAGTACGTGGTTTTATAAGATAATATATTGGTAATTTATTTTTATAAGTTTCGCATACCTGTGTTAAGATTGTCAGACTCCATTATAACGGAAAATCAGCACTAGCCGAGCAATACACAGAGACCGGATAAGTTTAAGCCAGAAATATTAGGTTATCCCAAAAACTAGGGATGTAACCTCAGAGAAAAATAAGCGGCCCGCTTATAGAGAAGCCCTTTTGCTATATCGCATAGATAAAAAGCTTGTATATTATTGGTTTAACAACAAACATGTAACAGACGGTTCGTCGCTACGCTGTAATTCTCGACCTGAGAACCTTTGGCACCGTTTTTTTTTTTGTAAGCTGTAGCTAACTTCGCAATTGATAATTCTAGAATGGTTTTTGTACATATAGCGTCTCCATAAGCGGGCCAAGAATTTTTACAAACGACATTTGCAAAAAAAAGATATATTCTTCATATTCAAAATATGACAAAGGCAAATCGTGTTTGTAATCTATTGCAATTTTACGAGATGGTTTAAGGAGAAATGCGATAGCAGAGAAATGAATTTGATGAATGTGTTTTCTGTCACTCTCTCACAGATGTCTCCCCGATATTGTGCAAAAAATACAACTGCACGTAGAGCCGATTATGCCTAACTGAAATCAACAAATTCGAGGTTTCACTGTTCTGTTTTCCGCACCCCTAAACTGAATCAATTGTCTTTTTTTGAGAAAGAGTATCAAAATGAAATTTTCTGTGGTTATCATATTTGTATACTGTACATCCGATACGCTAGATGTTCGGCATCGCCGTAGCTGTGGTCATGATTTGAATTTTGCGCCCCCCGAGCCTTATTTTCTAGGAAGAGAAAAGAAGGCTGTGGGTTTGCAAAATGCGCCCCCCTGAGAGTTGCACCCCTGGCAGCCGCCCGCCTGGCCTCCGAGATCGACAGCTGCCCATGTGACGATGAAACTCCTCAAGATGTCCCTCACCTGTTGATGCATCGCCCCTTTTTCAACTTTCAGAGACAACAGCTGGAGGCGCGATGCAGAAGCCTGGGTGAAGATCTGAATTACTTGATAAGTTAGAACGATTGCAGAATATTTGTATTCGTTATATCTTTGATCTTTGCAAATTTGACCACATAACCGAGTATCGCACGCAACTACACTGGCTCAGTATCAGGCATAGAAGAAACATTCACATTCTATCACTTCTTCATAATATTTTTAATAATCCCACTTCGCCTGTTTATCTGAGAGAGCTCATCTAACCTCTTTCACAACACGGATATCTCTTCGTTCTAGTAACGAGAGAACCCCTTTAATACCCTGTCATCGCTCTAATTTTCTTGCCTCCTCTTTCACAGTAGTAGCCGCTCGATTGTGGAATAATCTACCCACTAATGTTAGAGACGCCCTTTCTTTATTTACATTTAAGTCAAGATTGAAATGTCACTATCTAAATATTTATGTTGTTCCTTTATCCTTCTTCTTTCCTTCTCATTTCCCATCCCCTCTCCTTTCTTCACAGAATAGTGTTAATTTTTTTTATTTTGATAATCTTTGTTTTTAATTTTGTATAAAATCTGAAGATTCAATACGTCCATGTACTTGTAATTTTCTCAAACTGAACTTCCAATTGCCTTAAGGCAATATGCCCGCCCTTATATGTATATATATTGTATTTGTATATAAAGTGTCAAATAAATAAATAAATAAGATCTATGTGACATCCCATCGGTGATAGGTAATAAAGAACTCACACGAGAGGTAGTATCATACATGGTCAATATAGTGGCAGGCGATTGGTAAAATAAACCAAAGTAGGGAACAAAATGCCGAACACTCTTCTAGTGGAACGGAAGGCCTGTTGTCAACAACAGTCAACAGGCCTGCTTCTTGATTGATTGATTTGGTGTTTATTTTGTAGAACTCCATATTTAAACTTAAAAATAGAACTTATTCTTCTTCCCAAAGCCATACCTTGACACAGAGGAAACAGAATATATGTCCACAAGGAAGTTGAGCTGGATGGATACACGATTGGAGACAAACTGGACATTCTAAAATACCTGCAAATTATGAAGATGGTAAAATAGGTCACGAAAAATAAAAACATTTAATGCTCAATTAATAGAATGCATGGGCTTTAAAACGAAAGACCGTGAAAAAACTGTTTTTTTTTTGAGACTTTACTAATAAAAGTAAATTAAGACATTTTTGATAAATTTTACAATAAACTGCTACGAGAAACAACCGTCATTATTAAAAATAACACGAACCAATATTTTCCATGGTAAGATATATTTTTCAATCCATAGCAACTTTTATATGTTATTTATATGTTTCGTTTGTTTTTGTTATTACATTTTTTGACATTAACAACGCGACGAAGATCGGCCATTTTCGTTTTCCAATTTCCCATTATCTAACCACAGATATGAGAAGTAAAGACTAAGTGTTGCCTATGCAAAAATAATAATCACACATCTTGTTTATGGTAATTGCTAGTGATGGACCAACTAAGATAATCGAATAAATAAATCAATTGAGTTATTTATTGAAAACCTGATATTGCTGATAAAAAAATCTCGCCAAGATGTTTTTTTACAAGAAGTTCCGAAAAAACAGAGAAAACGCGTAACGTCTGTCCCACAATCACGTGATTTCATTGGGCCCAGTTTTTCAATCCAAATTATTAAAATCTTTCACTCCCCCTTTCAAAAAACTTTTACTTTTTTTATTTATTGGGGATATATCAACAGTAATACATGTAACAAAAATATAGCAAATAAAATATTCAGAGAATAAAACCAATGACAGATATCCACAGAAATACATTAAATACACATACAATACATATTAGTGTGTTTGTGTGAGTGTAAGTGACTGAGGGTGGACATGTGTGTAAATATCGCACAAGTGTCAAGTGTCGAAAATATAAATAAAATATTAAGAATTAGAGAGAAAATAAAATAAAATAAGATAAAATAAGACTTTATTATTGAAACTAAGTATAAGCCAAAAAAATATGTTTTAAGACGCGTATTTTAAATGTTATTTTTTTACAATCGAATGGATAAATAAGGGGAAATTTCAAATTATATTCACGAGCAAAACGTATAAGTGGAGAGTTCAGGGCATAGTTCGTACCAACTGCTGGCACATGAAATAGAGACCCTGACGTGTGACGGGTGCGGTAGCCGGGGACATTTAATGATAACTCCGACAAAAGAGCCGGACTATCAAAGCGTCCACTAAGTATGTTTTTTTACAAAAAAAACAAACATTGTAGTAAACACGGACACAATACGAGAATGTTGGAACAATATCACTTATATTATTGATTGAATCGGCATTAACTTTGTGGAATGACGTAATTAAAAGTTTATAATAACACCTGTAGATGGAAGGTACTGAGCCTTTCAAAACTAGTAGTGCTTCGAAATAAACTCAAGTGGCCTGAAAACCAAGTTTTTTTTATATACATAACCCGTACAATACAACACATACAAATAATAAAATCACTAGATCCTCAACACAAAGTCAACTTAAACAAATACCACTTTCAGACAAAGGGATTTTGAGTATTATTCAATTAAAATCTATAACCTACTTCCACTATCTATTAAAACAATTAGTAACGAGAAAATGTTCAAAAAGGCTATAAAAAAATAGATAATGGAGCTAAGTAGAAGTAAAATGGATTGTCTCATTCGCCCAAACCAATATTGAATCAACTGCTCCACAAATATATTGCTTGTGTTATGTTTTTATTCTTTCATTGTGCGTTTTGAAATATAAATAATATAGATGCACATATATTAATTATAAACATAAATACGTAGTGTTTAAAACTGTCTGAACATTTTGTTGATTATCCCTGTTTATTAAGTTAGTCTTCTTTATTTATTCTCAAATATAAAAATATTTTTAAAAAGTATATTGGTATGATATATATTACAATATCACTTACATCATTATAAAACGAGAAAGGACATCATCATCATCCCCTTTCCGCACCTAATAATGCATAGGGCACTGCATTGGTACACCAATCGCTGTGTGTCTTGATCATTTTTGTAACATGAAAGTAAAATGATCAGTCCTACCTCTTTAAAATAAATATTTCACATCAACCATGTCGGTAATCGATGCTGAGACCTCTTGGAGGCAAATATGCTGACCACTACACCACGAGGCCGACAAGGACAGTTGGGACTAATAAACCAGGGACTGAAATTGTACAATAAACTACCGTGTAAAACTAAACAAAAGACTAGGCAACCTTTACAAAAGATGTTAAAAGTATTATCATTAACATTAGAATATGAATTTTATAATGTGTGTAAAGATGTAATCTGTAAGGGTTTATAAATTAATTTCAAATAAAATATATAAAAAATTAAATACCTTTGCCAAACTCTTGCATTATTTAATAGATACATCTACTACTACTACCATCATGCCATATCAGTAAGGGTAGGCAGAGAGAATGAACCGCCACACACGTCTATCCTGGCATACATTCCTAGCTTCTTCCACATTCATACATCTTGTCATATATGCCCTTCGGTTCTGTCTGCTTTTGACACGACCAGGGCTGGTATTCCAAACGCTCTCGTGGCCGTATTATCTCGTGTATGTGCCTACAAAATACACGAGAAAAACTGTTTTTTCGTGCCCCGAGAGTGGTTCAGAATAGAGGCCCAGACTTAAGATTTTGGTTTATCTGATCATGCCACGTCTTTCATGGTCGTCTTTGTCTCACGTTACCGTTCATTTTCGCCGTATATACTTGTTTTACCATTTTTTCGTCATCCATTCATTCTACATGACCAAACCATCTCAGACACTTTCTTAATATTATCAATTGTACTTGCATTTACACTCTTGCTTGATTTCATCATAGATACTTCTCTTTTCTATTTGGTTTTTGTAGCCCAGTTTAACTTTTCTTGATGAAAAATAATGATTCGTTAAGACTATGATTTTATGTTTTTACAAGCTACTACATTTAAAATGTACTTACACAAAATTGCACATGTCTATACCCCCCCCCCCCTCCTACCCTTAGCATCCTATATTAATATCCTTGTGAAAGTCAATTGTTGTTATATATTGATCTACCAATGAAAAAAAATGCAAAACGACACAACATTTCACTATTTCAGAAGTTGTACTGGCAGCGCATTAAAAAATAGTGCTCACTCTAATTTATTTTTTTTGCACCACAGGGGGCCAGGAGGCCCAATTACAGTGGTGAATTACATCACAGAACACCCAGGCTTGAGAAAAATCACATTTTTATTTTTTGTGTTCCCACCGGGAATCGAACCCGGAACCTTTCGTGTGTGAGTCAAGCGTCTTGACCACTACACCACGGAGGCCGCCAAATGATAATATGTTTTATTTACATATTTTTACTGCGTACATTTATGTATTTGTTCTTTTATTTATAATCTACTGTAAAAACTTCAAAATTTTGTTAATAAATATAATTTTCTTAAAACACATAATACTTTAAAGTCAACATATATAAAGGCACAACATAAATCGGTAATAAATAATAATTTTAAAATGGGGTTTGAAATTTATTTATGGTGTCAAGAACAACAATAACTGTTCCCGCGATATGTGACTCCTTCAGGCTGACCTCTGCCGCTTATTCGAAGGTTCTTTGATGATGATCGAGATCTCCAAACCTACAAATGAAAAAAATATTTGTTTATTTTTCCACACATATATTTACATAGAATTTTCATGACAAAAGTACTCTAAAAAATACATCTTAAAATTAAGCTATACTGTAATATGGAAAAAATTCCCACAAAGACTTCAGCGTATGAGCGTAGGCCATTCCTTTCATAACATAATAATTATATTCTTTAAGATACAAGTATCGCTTTTGAACTTTCTCTATTCCAAAAGACTTCATAGCTCTTTTGAACCATCTCTATTCCAAAAGACTTCATCGTCTGAGTGTGGGCCATTCCTGTGATAACATAATAATTATATTCTTTAAGATACAAGTATCGCTTTTGAACCTTCTGTATTCCAAGGATGCGATTCCACTCAGAAGGGTCCTAAACGATGGAACCGTATTCTAGTATGCTGCGGACAAGTGTATCGTACAATGTGCATATTGCAGTAGTATTACTGAAAGATCTAGAATTTCAAAGCACAAATTCAAGCATTGAATGAGAAACTATTTTTCGTCGCATCTTAGGTAGGAACAAAAAATGCCTTACTCGTATAGAGCAGTCGTCACATGTAGTGACGCACATGTGTGGGTTGGTCGGGTTGAAGGCTATTGCGTTTACACAATGTGAATGCGGCAGTAGAGTGATACGTATTCCATAATATCTGTCCCATATGTACGCAGTGCCATTTTCAGCTCCACTGAAAAACAAAGCCGATGGCAGTTAAATACATTTCATATTTTATTTTAATTTATTGAAATTAACGGCACTTAGTGCTTTTTACATATTAGTTACAAATACAGTTAAATATACATACGTGTAAGTATAATTATAAGGAATACAGAGCATTAAAAAAAACATTATTAATTTACAAATTAAGAATGTCTAAAAAGATAAACAATATAAAAAAATTATTGCCGGTTATAAAATTATGGATAAAATGATAGTTTGTTATTAGAAATACTTTGAACCAGTTAAAAAAAACTAAGAAAACAATTTTTAATAACACTTAACGATAAAAAAAATAAAACTACATGTAACTAACTAACTAACTAACCATCACGCCATTTCCCCAGAGGGGTAGGCAGAGAGGATAGAACGCCACACCACTCTGTCCTGGCACACTTCCTTTGCGTCCTTCACATTCATACATCTTCTCATGCACGCACGTCGATTATTCCGACTTTTCACATGACCACTTTCAAGAATTTGTTGTACTTGATCATGCCATGTCTTTCTCGGCCTTCCTCGACTTCTACAACCAGACACATTCGCATCATAAATCTTTTTAGCCGTTCTTTCATCTTTCATTCGCTCCACATGACCGAACCATCGCAAAAGACCTTTCTTAATTTTGTCGATAATGCTTAACTCAGCCTTGCATTCTGCTCTAATTTCGACATTAGGGCACCTATCATACATTGTTTTTCCGCACATTCGCCTGAGGGATCGCATTTCAACAGCATTCAGTCTACTTTCGTCCCTTTTTTTCCAACTCCATGCTTCGCTTCCATACATGAAACTACATGTATTATTATTTAAAACTAATACTTAGGTAAATAGTATATATTTATGTATAAAAATATATAATGACAAAAAAAATATAAAGATAAATATTTTGTACTTATAAATAAAATCAAGAAAAGAAAGGAAAAAAAAAACCTTAATAAAGAAGTTTAAACAATTTTGAACAACAGTAAATGGTATATTAGAAGATTTCTGTTAAATTGGTTACAAAAAATGTTTTCTTAGACCCGGTACAAATTAGAGTATTCAATTGATCAACGAAGTTTCTGAAAAATGTATGAATAAAATCATAAAAATCTTTTTAATAAATATGAACAAATTACATACGATGAAACGTCACAGGTTAATGTGCAACGCCATTTTATTTAAAAAAAAAAAAAAAAACCTCTCAGGTTCAGTTCAACAATAAATAACCAATCAATTACGCATTCTTACGTATTGTGATATTTTTTCGACTTCCGGGTAGCCATGTTTTCAACATCTAGCGGATTTCGACAGGTACGGGGTTTTCCTTGTAAATGTCAGGAAAACTCACAGACTTGAATTCGTGACGTCACGGGCATAATTTCAAAATTACTAAACTTAAAGAATGTCGTAGCACTGATAATACGATACATAAAAATTTTTGGACTTTTTTTTACCGGTTTCATCAGAACACCAATTAAACTAACATGCAAAACCCACTATACACCGTCACCATAGTTGTTGCACAAAAATATAAAACTAACCGGCCGATTTGAAACCACATGCATTAAGTAGGCAACCCTTGCGAAATTTTTGTTGTGTAAATACAATTTCACATTAAAAAGGCTTTGAAAAATAATGTCCATTAAACCAATAATCAAACAACCTTTCAAATACCACTTTCGGACAAAGGTATTTTGAGTATTGTGCAATTAAAATCTTTTTCCTACTTCCACTGTCCATTAAAACAATTAGAAATGAGAAAATGTACAAAAAGGCTATAAAAAATGGATAGTGGAGCTGGGCAGAAGTAAAAGTAGTAGCCTTGACAGGCGCCGTGGCGCAGTTGGTTAGACGGCCAACTGTGAAACTGGCGTCGCGGGTTTGATTCCCGCCAGTTGAAAGGAAAATATTCAAGAAAGATTTTTCCTCAATTGGTCTGCGTGTTGTGGTGTATTTTTAATAACCTCCTTCCATATCCCTTCTTTTCCACCTGCTGACAAGCCTCTATATAGAGGCATAGCGGGTTAATCTTTAAAATAAAAAATGAAACATTTTCTCACTCGCCCAAACCAATATTGAATTAACTGCTCCACAAATGTATGATTTATGTTATGTTTTGGTTCTTTTATTATACGTTTTATAATATAAATAATATGGGTGTGCATAAATAAAATATAAACTATAACTGTCTGAATATTTTGTTAATTATCTTTGCACATTAAGTCTTCTTTGTTTATTCTCACATGTAAAAATATTTAAAAAAAATATATATTTTTAAGTGTCCTTGGCAAGGGTAAAATTATTTTTGAGGTCACATTATTTTTTATTATTAATCTTTGTTTCTAATGGCAAAAAATGAATAAATAAAATTAATATAGCCTATTAAGGGCTGTTCCATTGAAATGGTCACTTAAACCTAGTAAACTCATGCTCCTCCCTTCATCCCCTCCCTCTTTTTTCAACTATTTCTCCCACAACATCAAGCATTTTCATAAACTATAATCAGTGCATGCAAGGATTGCCTACTAAAAGCATGTGGTTTCAAATCGGCATTTCATATTTTTGTGCAATAGGAAAATATCATGTTTTTTTTCAATACTTTTTTAAAGTAATAAGGGTCTATAAAATACTGTCGAGTAAAAAAATATTTTTTTTACTACTTCATAAAAAATATTTTTAAATTTGTAATTTTGAATTCCCGCTACAACGGCCATTGCGCAGGCCACGCCCCTAATACGTCACAATTCATGTTAAATTTAAACTTTGGTCCAAACCGTTTTTATTTATTTAGAATATCGTCACGAATCTTGACGATACAATTGGGCGTAGTTATGCAGAACGCGTCCAACCCTCAAAATGCTAAAAAATAGTTTAATGCCGATTTCGAAAGCCCATTATATCTTTATGTGCTGATAAAGTAATCAAATAAAAACTAAAAGAAGAGCCGCAGAAAACAGTCAAACCACTTGGACGTTTTTAAAGTCAATATAACAGTGATAGCCGTGATGTGTGTTAGAAATTTCTTTGAGAGAATAGCAAAAAAGTATAGCACTTGAAGTTTGGATGTTTTCAGCACATAAAGATATCGTAGTATGCTATCGAAACCGGCATTACTCATTTTTAGCATTTTGAGGGTTAGACACTTTCTACATAACTAGGTACAATTATCAATGGCAAACATGTCGCGTTTTTCTAGTGACACATTTTTTTATTGTTTAATTTTTAAAGTTATGTATGAAAACATTTCTCCACAATATGCTTATTGATTTTGAAAATACAATGAATTATTTTTAATCCATTTCATATATTTTTATGTGATATATCCCTATTATGGTGAAGGTGCGTAGTGGGTTTTGCGTGTCAGTTTAATCGGTGTCCCGACGAAGAGACGGGTACGTCTCGAAACCGGTAGACATATAAAAGTCGGTAAGTGGTTATATACAAACATTTAATATCGAATTTACCTCGCAACATATCTATCTGACACATCTAGAAACTTGAAAAAGCATTTAATGTTAGAAGAGTAAGTTTGGTGATCTCTCAGCATGTTTCCAACGGGCATCAAACTCGTCAAGTCAATAACGTGAATGTCGATGTGGGAGGCGATTGAGGGCGGAAATAACGGGTTCTCTATCGTAGAATCCGCAGGCCATGGGTGACTGTTTACGTACAAATACCTAAAAAAAAGAAAATGAGTTAATCAAGGTTTTTTCTTAGTTATTATCTCAGAGTAATAATGCGTAACCTATAGAGAAGCCCTATGTTTCATAGAAGGCAAGCGATGTTGGTTTGTTGGTGGCCATTTTGTTTTATTTGATAACATAAACATAATGGTTTGATCGGATGGTTTTGTAAGCTAAGCTTAGCTTTGTTTGTGAATAACTTGGATATTTACGTTATAATAAATAAAAATCGACTCTGGCGAATTGCAGTATGTTTGGTTGCAGCAGTAGGAGCGTGGTGTTAAAGGAGACAGTTTTCACGGGTAATTGATTTCGAATATTTTCCCATGATTTACATTGATTTTTGGCATTTATTGTCCCGACACGTGTATTATTTTGCTTAAAAACTTTCCTTATATCAACATATTTACTTCAGATATTATTTTTTCTCTTATAAAGTTTGAGTCTTTATCGAGTAGAGGCCGATTAAAATTTTACTCGAAAATAGCAATGTTAACCTTGAAATCGCATTAAAAATTATGTGTCTAAATTTCAGGCCGCTACGACTCGCCGTTTCGGGGATGTAACGGACAAACAAACAAACTCAACTCAGGACTTTGGTTCCATGGAGTTGGGATTTACGTCTCAATAAATGTAACACAAGTATATTGTGAATAAAATGAATAAATAAATAAAAAAATAAACACAAACATATATTTTCAGTTTTATAAAATAAATATAGACGAATTATAGAAAAATAAATTGGAATAACCCTGCGATAATAAATACACAGATACATATATAAAAGTATTTACAATGCAAATTAATATCCATTTGGCAATTCTCGACCCGAGTACGGCCTATTGTTTTGCTGCGAACTGTAGCTAACTTAATTCCCAATAGTCATAGAATGGTTTTTTTACGTTTGCACTCCTCTATAGCTTGGCGCATCATTACTCTGAGGTGCTGACGCTGTCGGAATTATCCATTAGGAACATAAGAATTGATTCTCTCCAAAATGGCCGAGTTCTCGAGGTAACCTCTTATCAGTTGGAAACTGTATAATATACATACTTGTGATCAGGGGAAAGGGCCATTCCAATAATATGGCCTTGAAGATCTATAACTTTGTCTGGCATATCAAATTTGTCTTTGACAGAGTCGAAATCTGCCCAATCCGGCTGGTCTACTCCGTCGATATTCCTCTCTCGTTCCCTCTCTCTCTCCCTCTCTCTCGCTGCTATCCTTTCCTTGATAGAAGGGCCTGGGGCTAGGCGATGTGGGAAGTCAACCCTGTCGATCCTCTTGAACCCGATTTGATGCGGTATATATGTGTCAGTTCCTGTTGTAAATATCAGCAGTTTGTTTTTCAATTCGTCATCTTGAGTCGAGCCGCTGCTTCCTGAACCTGATTCGCTCGATATCTGTAAATTGTTTATATATATAAACAGTTTTCAACCTTTCTTTTTTATATTCGGGGCAACAAACTCAAATAATTTAAACATAAGAAGCAAACTATCATATCGCAATATAGCTTGGGGAGGTTGCTCTTGTTTAATTCTAGAACCAGTGAAAATAGCACAAAAATGTATCACGGAGATCATTCTCAAACAACCCTCCAGGTATCCAACGGAAGATTTATTAGCTGAGTTTAAGATATTGGATGTAAGAAAATTGTTTGTGAGGTGCATACTACTTAAATTTTATGATAAATTAAGTGAGGTCAAAAGAACCCAACAAAATATTAACACTCGTTTAGCAATACAAATTAACTGTATTGTCCCATTTGTATCAACCGCCTTTGGTAAAAAGCAATATAATGTAATTGCTCCAAAAATATATAATGATTTAATGCCAAATATAAAAGACTCAAAATGTAAAACAAATTTTAAAATTAAAATAGCTGCACATATAAATAGTGTAGCGAGAGATTTAAAAAAAAAGTATATATAGATTAATAAACATAATACTTTATTAGTAGGTAGGAAGAAATTGCCTTAAGGCAATATGCCCACCCTTATATGTATATGTATATAAAGTGTCAAATAAATAAATCATTTATGTTTAAGTAACATGTATTCTTGGCACATATATATACTTTATATTTGTATAATAACAATCATTAATATCTTACATTTGATTAGCTAGGCATTTATAATTAAGTAGTTTTAGTTTTTTTTTGTTGTTATTGTTATATTAGTATAGAACTACTTATGCTTTAAAAGATAAAAAATGTCCATCTTAGAACAGGATGAGCCATGTTACATGGAGACTATCCTAAACAGAGAACACTCCGTTTTCATTTTCTATTCACTAGTTTTATATAGATTCCCTGTTATTAAATATGTATACTTATTTTATGCAATAAATTTATAAGATAAAAATAAAATAAACATTATTGTGGACAATAATGGGGAGTGAAATAATATGATAATGAAACAATAAAAAAACTTAATTTATTTTTGCACTACAACAGGTCGAATGGCCCTTTTACGGTGGTGAATTGGAAAATGAAAGCACAAAACACCCAGGCTCGAGTAAATGTACATTTTTGTGATCTCACCGAAATCAAACATTCCCTTATCAAAAATGGTCTTTATCTCTGTTTCCTCAATTTCGATGACTCCCTAGGGACTGGGACCGAAAATCAAGCGAGAGTCAGAACTTTTCTGAAACTTCTAAATGTAGGTTCTGCATTGCAGATGAGGAAACACCTACAATACACTGGTTACGCCACATTTACTCTATGTGTACACACACATAGCACATTTACTAGGATGAGGATGAGGCGTTCAAATTTATTTGATACCTACTGGGCCCTGGTTAAAATGTTGCAATTGCCTACCATGGGTACCAATTATTGTCCCGGCCCCATAATAACAACTGAACTGATCGTGTGTACGTGTGCCTTTTATATTCTCACCGCGATCGCAAATAAGTTATTTTTGCGATCAATAACCCATTAAATCTTCTGTGTCGTGTAATCGTCAAGTGCCCCTCCTTCCTGAGCACAAGGTCTGATCTGATCATGACTGCCGCGACAGAAGTTCAGACAATAAAGGTGCCAGAACCCAGAATAAAGATTCAGCAAAATGAGAACTATCGCCCTCCGCACAGTAGCCAGGCTCTCTAAAGACCTGGGCTCGGAGGGTGAGAACTAATTAGCGGGTACCTCTCACAATAGATTCGCACAGGTCGCAGTGATGTCAGGAGCTCGTACAGCACTGACCTTCATTTCAAAGAATAACAATGAGTGGGTAAAATCCAGTTCTAAATTCGATAAAACTAAAACTTACTTCATCGACAGATTCCACACAGATATCGCCACGTGATCGATATTCTTGCTTGTATGTGATGGTGCTGAGATGTTCATTTATTCTTATTGATGACAAATCCATCGTTGAGCATTTCAATTTTTGTTTGTCCGCTTGGTCATAATCCTCTTCAAACCATTTACACTCGCTTATCAATACCGATCTGAAAATAAGAATTCATATACTTTCATTAACAATATATTACAACAGTAATATGGAAGTGTAGGCATCTACAGGGCTTATGACATGTCATTGGCTGGTTTAAGTAGCCACTTTACACCCTGTGTAACATTAACCATTCTGCCCATATTTGAACATCCATATTCCTTCAATTCTTTCATCTGTTGATATTTGTGAAGTAAAAGAACTGAAACCTTTATTTATTTATTTATTGACGGACTTATGCAGTCTATTCCAACAATGGTAAAAAGAATTTCTTATAATAAATACAGGTACTAATCAAATAAAATACAACTAAGTAAAATTAAAAGTGGACAAAAAAAAATACGACCTCAAGACAAGATCCGGTCAATCTTAGTGATTTTTTAAATCTATAAAGAGACTTACACCAAAAAAGTCCAGATCTTGTCTCGAGTTTACAATACGACACAATCGGGACATTGGTGTGTGCAAGCCATAGTTTATGCTGTGTTGATCAAGGAACAGCACATTGTTATTTCACAACCGACGGATCGGAACATTGAATGCCACTTGTTCCAGTAACGATGGTACATCAATTAAGCCATTCAGTAAATTAAACATAAATATGGAGTCAATGTTATTTCTACGTTTTTGTAGACTTGACTCCATTTCTCTGTAAGTGTAGTCTCCCCTCTCGAGCATGGATGATTGGCCATGCTACTTTTCTTAGCAAACGATGTTGCACTGATTCAATATGATTTATCCGGCCTACATAGAAGGGAGACCAGATCACGGAGGCACATTCTAAAAGAGGACTTACAAGTATGCGGGTGAGATTCATCTAATTCAACACCTAAAAAAAAAAAGTTTAGCATACTTCAGGGGCATGTATACCAATATAATAAAAATAAATAGACAATCGAACTCTCCAAACACGCGAAATTAAAAAATTCCCGTTATTTTCTGAACACACCTCCTACACCTTTTCATTGTTTATCCGCCTTGTGGTTTGATGGCCAGTGCTTTGTCCAAAAGCCTCTTTATTTCGAGTTTGTTAGTAAAAATGATCGGTGGAAGTTCATCACAGTAATTTTTTTATGGAAATAATTCTGCCGTCCTAAGAAAGAATAAGTCCTAAGACGCATCTAACATGTTTTCGAAAATGATTTAAATACATATTCAGAATCAAGAAAAAAATACGCATCTACTGGTACTTGAATCGTCTTCCTAAAATAACCACAACCCTATTATTTTCACTAATAAATGAGATTTAACTGCAAAAAGTCTCAAATATTACTAAATATAAAAGGCTGTTCTGACTTATATAATTATAAAAGACTGATTAAAATACTTATTTTTTCTTCTATTCCGTTTTTAAAAACATCTGAAATTAATGTACCTCATCGTATTCAATTAAATTTAAGATCTGCTGGTAATTTCGAAGTTAATTGATTATTAGGTCGGCGTTACTAGTTTGAAAAGCAATAAATGGCCAGTAACGTCTATTTTAGTTAGTTGAGTAGAAAGAAAGACATTTACTTAATTAAATAAAAAGGGTGTTTTTAGGCAGAAACGTCTTTTCATTGCAGTATAACATATTTTCTGATATTTTTTTTACTAAAGAGAAAATGAAAATGTTAATTTTAAAATATATAATGTAAAATTTATTTAGAATTTGTTAAAATAAATATTTATATTCCGTCAGGGCAAACCATAATACAAACTGTCGCATAATAATATACTTAATTTTTGTAGTATTTGTCACACGGCAAATTTTTAAATTTCCGAGTTACAAAATATTTATTTTCTCTGTTTTTTTGTTTATGAAAAAAATCCTTCTTTCTTATGATGGCAGAATAGACAAGGTAATACTTAAATACACTAATTTTGAATTGAAAAATTTGCCAAACAAAATGAAATGACATGTTTATGAGTTATGGCTTTATATAATTAATTGTAGAACATTCACAACTTTCAATGGGAAGTTTAAGTGCCATGGGGAATTTGAAAAAATTAGAGCATTTCATTGTACGGCCAAGTTTCTTTAAAATGTGTAAAATAAATAATAAAAAGGTCTCAAAATAAATCATAATTGTTGATCTTCGGCTGTTCTGATTCATGAGTTTGGCGATCGGTTATTACCTCACACTGCTAGCATTCGCATTGTAGAATCTGTAAAGAGGCGCTATAATGGGCGTGTGCTCCGAGTCTGGCTCCTGAGATGCTTTGTTCACCCACAGAATACTAGAACTGGTCAAATGACCCAACCAATGAAGCTCTCCGGATATCAGATGGTGCTCTCCGATCCAACAACCGAACACATCGTAAGGCTTGTTCACAACTCTGCATTGCAGTAGAAATTCATCTGAAAAAATTGAACGTAGTACGAAAGTAGTAAAGGTTAATTATGAACACAAACAAACCAAGCACTAACACAAAATAAAACAGAACTACTTTCGAACCCGGTTGTGGTCCCTAGCTATTGTCGTGGACTTGCAGATTCGAGATTTAAGCTTTGCTCTACCACAACTTGATCAGTTCCATTTTTAGCAGTTATTTATTTATTGTAAATGCCTCCAAAATTTAAATACTTGTTTAATCGGGTTGAGGTCCTGTCGCTAGTGTCTCGGACTCACGGACCGATGGTCCGTGGTTCGAATCCCACTCTACTCCAACTTTATTTCCATTTTCTAATAGTGAGTTATTTACAACTCGTTAAAGATGGCCCTAAAAATAAAATATTTGCGTTCTTATATAAATATAATACAATTTCTAAACCACTCTCCAAAAATTGTGTAAGCCACTCTCCAAGCACAAGAGCTAGTCTCTTTTTTGGAAAGTTAAATTTTTTGGATTAACTAAATATAAAAGTAGACTGAATAGAAAAAAAAAACATGTATCATTTCATGTAGCTATATTAATTAATAAAAAAATACTAACAGTGGTACTGATTAACAAAAAAAAGAGATTTCTGCCTTGATACAGATGCTTCTAGCAGGGTAGGTAATTACATAAAAATATACATTTGCAAGGTGAATATAGTTAAACTTCTGAGAGACAGTCGCGAGTCTCCATTTGTAGTTTTCTATTGTGTTCCATGGTCTGGTGAGTGAACTGAACTGGTCTTCCGACTTGTTTATGAAAACATTAAGAAGGGAAAGATAGTGTATTCTTTTATTTAGGGTAAATTTTTAATTTTGAAAGTTACAAATTCATGTTTGAATGGGGAAATTTTATCATTCAATATACTGAATCATTTTATTTTTAATTGGTGAGAAATATTGTAGACTTTAGAGAAACCCGAGAATTAAGGCCCAATTGTTTGATCATTAGTATGTAAAAATTTCAAAAGGTATAACTTTTTTAATAGAAAAAAGGATATTATTTCAAACAATTATTTTATATACATTTTACATATGTACTTTATTCCTCAGTGGGCTATTTTCAGCAGAAGACACATGAGACCTATTTACAGTTTAAAATTATTTTCTACTGATTCTTAACAACAAGGAATTTCCGTGGTTTTTTTCATTTTTTTATTTGTTATAAGTTATAAGACTTAACTGAGTGTTTTTTTTTTCTAAAATATTTATGTATCGTATAATCATCACTATGATTTTTAAAGTTTTGTAATTTTAAAATTACACTGCCTGTTTTCCTGGAATTTAAAAAGAGAACCCCGTACCTAACCTAACTAGAATGGTAGGCAAACACTTCTACTACTGCACACTTGATTTCCTCAATCAGAAACTTTACGTAGGAGCAGCCATCGAGTTGAAAGCAGTCACCCAGGGTTCTTGTTATATTTCACACACATAACAAGAACAAAATATATGCTACTTAAATTTTTTTTTAAAACACAAATAAGTCTCTATAATATATAAAAGCGGGGTTTGAATCTCAGATCTTCGATCCGGAGTTCCAAAACCCATCTTGATGACTTCAAAGAGCACTTTTATAACGAACCTACCTTAATTAAATAGGTGCGAAGGTTTTCAGGGTCACTG
This sequence comes from Micrasema longulum, assembly GCF_059751315.1. Classification (NCBI taxonomy): domain Eukaryota; kingdom Metazoa; phylum Arthropoda; class Insecta; order Trichoptera; family Brachycentridae; genus Micrasema; species Micrasema longulum. The sequence goes on from NW_028277332.1 coordinate 349,718, forward strand.
TTATTAATATGTTTCTTTTTTGAATGATAAAGTGTGTGTTGGATTTGTTCCGACGTTTCAGCTACCATTGCAGGAGCCATCTTCAGGGTAAACTGAGTGTTTTGTAGAAAAAAGTATGTTTTTAAGTATCAGTAATTTGTACCGTGTCGCAGTCGGCACATTTCTATTAGTTTTTGTAGTATGTAGTGCTGGGAACCATGTTGAGTTTAATTTAAGCCCGTCGTCTTTATTTATATTATTTGGGTGTCTGTGTATTTCAATTGCCTCTTTTATTATTCGTGCACTGCAATTACTGGGTTTATGTAAATTTTTTTTTACATAAACCCAGTAATTACTACCTCAATTAGTTTTATTAGAATATTTGAAGATGTCAAGTATATATTTCTCTCGCTTTTATTAGATTTGTTGTTTGTAGATCATCTTATATTTTCTGCAACAAAGTTATCTTACGACACGGTGATTGGTAACGTGCTGACTGCCACCCATCACTTGTGGCAGATAAAGCGATACAGGGCGGCTGTAATCGGGTGACCGGAGGCTCCAACAAAAGTTTATTATAACCACCTAACCATCTAATTATTATCCCGTGTGAGAAAATATTTTAAAAATCCATTTTCCCCCAGCACTGAATTTCCTCATCGGTACTGATCAAACAACTGGCTCTAAGTGGTTAAAAGTATGAGCATTCACTAAAAAAAATACATCACTCTCCACTGAATGTTGTGTTAGTTCGGGTGGTTAAATATTAGATAAAAACCATTAACAGGCATCCATAGTAAGGACTGAAGAAGCTACATACTTTGAAGTGTGAATACGGCTATTTCTCCAGAAGTACTAAGAGGCGAGCCAAAATGAACACCACTCACCAACAATAATGTATCGGAACAATTAAACTGACTGAATTGTGTGTATTTCCAACTGAATTCTTTCATATTGTGTTGGTATTTCATTGTGCAAGGATATTTCGAGTTCCAAACCTAGAAAGAAGATACAGACATATTACAAAAGAAAAGAGAACATTTTAAAAAGGGGATATGGAAGTCTAAACATTTACAGGGCTTATGATCTGTCATTGGCTGGTTTAAGTGATTGGCTACAAATCTTGATGAATTCCTATTGATAGGATAGTATGATAAAGTATAAAAAAATAAAGTTCGTAGGTTTTCAGTATTTCAGATTCTTTTTATGTTTTTTTGGGTTATTATGCCATGTCTGAATTTGTTGCAACAGAGGAAAAACATTTTTGAGAAGGGAATATGGAAGTCTGGGCATTTACAGGGCTTATGATCTGTTATTGGCTGGTTTAAGTGGCCACTTTAAACACTGTGTAACATTCACCATTCTGTGAATTCCATCTATGTGAGTTGGTTCAGTCGGATGACTCGCATCCGTATGATTAAGGTTTCAGTTCTTTTACTTCACAAAACTCAACAGATGGAAAAGTTGAGGAAATGTGGATGTTTAAACATAAGCAGAATGGTGAATGTTACACAGTGTGTAAAATGGCCACTTAAACCAGCTAATTACAGGTTGTATGCCCTGTAAAAGCCTAGATTTCTATATTTCCTTCACAAAAATGTTTTCCCTTAGTTGCATTAAAATGAGATCTGAATAACTCCCTAGGGAGGAAAATTCAGCCTGTCTGCAAACATTTGGACGTACTCAAAACATTGATGTATTATGCCGTGTATTAATACTCCTTCTTGCTGACATTTCAGACAGCGTTACAGCGCCCGTCATCCGAGCTCATTTAGTTTTAGTGTCTCAGTGTATTGCAGTCGTGTTTGAACATCCACATTTAATTAAATCGTTCAAACATGGTCCAAGAAGAAGTTTAAAAATTGAAAATTGTTTTCAGGCGTTGCCTAGTATGTGAAATAATTCAGTCAGATGAATCTCTTCACAACAATAAAGGTTTCAGCTCTTTAACTTCACTAAAATCAACAAATGGAAGAATTGAAGAAATATGGATGTTCAACCATAGGCAGAATGGTGAATGTTACACAGTGTGATAAGTGGCCACTTAAACCAGCCAATGACAGGTCATAAGCCCTGTAAATGCCTAGACTTCCATATTCCTTTCTCAAAATTGTTGCTTTCTGTTGCGACAAATTTAAATATGAATAAACTCCCTAGGAAGGAAATCCAGCCAGTCTGCAAGCATTCGGACATACCTAAATCAAAGTTGAATTTTATTACAGTCCACGGCTACAGTAATCATCATCATTCCCTTTCCGCACCTTATGATGCTTAGAGCACTGCATTGGTACCCCAATCGCAGCATATCTTGATCATGTTTTGCTACATGAAGGTAAGATGATCAGTCTTACGCTTTATGTACCAGTCCAGGGACTATGAAATATTTTGGTGTGAAAATACCCTTTTAAATAAAATATTTCACATCAAACATGTCGGGAATCTAACCCAAGACCTCTCGCATGATAGGCATTTTCCTTTTGCGCTGATCATTACACCACGAGGCCGACAGTAATATAGGAAGGGAACTGTACAACCCTATCTACCAATATTTTCAAAATTTCACTAAAATTCAGTAGGACATATGAAAATAATAAATAATGTGTTCAAAAATTAATATTGCAAAAACCCATGTACTGTGTAACACTTCGTGTCTTGATGCCCAAAATCCCCCGACTGTCAAACCAAATCATCGAAATGGTCGAGAGTTTTAAATACCTGGGAGTTTATGTTACGAAAAATGGCAGCTTTCAAAAAGAACTGGGAGTGCAGCTAGGAATAGCAGGCGCCACATTCAACAGTATTAGGGCTGTCTGTAGATCGGATATTTACTCAGTGAAAACTAAATGCAGCCTATATAACGCTTGCATAACACCTATTCTCCTCTATGGATGCGAATCGTGGCACCTTACTAGGGCCCAAAACAGCAAAATACTGAGTTTTGGAAATAGGTGGTGCAGAAGGATCTTGGGTGTGCGGTGGTTAGACTTTGTGCGGAATGAAGTAATAAAAGAACAGACGCAGCAAACTCCGGTGACAACTGTCATCAAGCGGAGGCGATACGGTTGGCTTGGCCATGTGCTGCAGATGCCTCCTGAGAGCCTTAACCACGCTTGCCTACTTTACAAGGCATCAGGTTCTCGACGTCTACTACTGACTGTTCGTAGGCAGTTCATGTTAAGGATCTGGGCGTTAGATTTGTGAGCACCCTGACATTTCATGAACACATAGAGACAATCAGTGGTAATGCATTGAAGATGTTAGGATTTGTTCTGATTCTGCGGTCTGCCAAGGTTTTCGAAAATACCCGCGTACTGAGAACTCTTTACAACTCCTTGGTGCGAAGTAGACTCGACAGTAGCTCGATGATTTGGGGGCCACATGAACTGAAGTGCTCTCTTATGATAGAGAAAATCCACAAAAAGTTTCTGAGATATCTCTACATGAGAGTGCGGGTATTATCCTCGGCTCTACCCGACTTAGTCTCTCCAGGGTATGCTTGGCTACTATAGTTTAGAGACTAGAAGGAATTTGAAGGTATTTGACTACACATTTTTATCAATTGTTGCGCAGTATGGTCGATTATCCTGAGATTATGATGAGCATCGGTTTGTATGTTCTTGATAATTACCTAAGACAGCGTCAGCATATATTGTTTCATATTCCGGATATATACAGGACTACCCTGCCGTTGGGAAGGCTACCGCTATGCCAAACAACATTGCTCTGGATATTGATCTGTTCCATGTATCTGAAGGGGTTTTCGGGAGTAGGATTCTCCTACTACTTTGACATGAGTCTCATTCATGCATTTTTTCCTTTTTTATAATACTTACATATTGATGTTTGTATGTTTGTAATGTATATGTTATATTTGAATAAATGAATTGAAAAGAATTTAGTACCATAATATTGCCATCCTTGGAAGAAGTTGCAAACATATTTCCATTGTGCGAGAATGATACGTGAACTACTTGGTGCGAGTGGGCATCCAAACACTCGCTCTGCACAAACGGAACGTCATAATATATCCGTTTGTATTCTTCCAACCAGCCCTGGGCTCCTAAACAAAAATAATCATTCATGGAATACATCAGACGTATTAAATTATAAACCATTTTGGAAAAAGGCTAATGAGCGCCATACCAGGCATGATTGGAATAGCTCGATTGATATGGTAGTCGCGGAGAAACAGGTGTTTCCATATTATATCATCACTGCTAATCCTCCACCAAAGTTGACAGACACCACCAGCATTAAGAAGGTCTTTGGCATTTAAGTATTCAAAGATATTAAGCATAACAGAATCCGGTGCATAATTCCAACAATGTTTGTCATCGTCGCTTTCATCTGCCGTTTTTGTATAAGAGCTTTCCGTCCCGTCCATTTTTAAATTTAACACTGGTAATAAATATAATTGACAGCTAAAACCTTAAAACTGACAACCACTGACAACTGAGAAAATTAGAATTTGTACTATTTAATCTGTGATTAGAATGACAAATGACAATCGACAGCTGGGACGCTGGAAACAAACACGAGCTAGCATATATCATTATCATAGAGCACGGTCACAGACGCGTAGAAAAGGTCAAAATTAATATTATCTAGAAGATTCAGATTATTCTTCTTCTTTATTTTTTTTTTCCTTTTCATCCACCAACTGGGGAGTACCAACAAAACGGGGCAACTTATAAACCTGGGCACATCGATACATGACAGCAAAAATTTTATTGTCTTTGAATTTCATAGAGTTTTAACCATCGAAAAAAAAGAAGATTGGAAATTCGATCAACTGAGAGCTGAAATTAGATGTGTATTATTTTCATAGATTGTCTATTACAGGAAAATTCTTCTTTCTTTCTACAGAAAAATACATCTGAAAAATACGCATTATTATTTTTTTTTTAATATAAGAATATATAGTAAATTAAAAGAACTAATAATATAAAATATACATTATGGAAAATACAAAAATAACATTTAATACTTTTAAAAATGTATTATTAAGTGTTACAAATATAATCTATAAACGGGATAGCGATTAAAAATAATTGGAAATAAATAGCGATTAATACATAAACATATTAAAATAAGAACCATACATAAACATATTAAAATTATAAGTATACATATACAAAAATAAGATTTATACATGTGCAAAAAATATATTATAACTAGGCGGCTACCTACACTGATATATTTCGAAACACCACTCATCTCGGCTTCGCCATGAATTTCTTATAAAACAATTTCATCACGTGACAAAGTTGCCCCTGAGTAGCGCCTGCTAACGTCACTTAGCAAAAACATCCTCGTTTTTATTACAATATTTCGGCTACGCCATGAATTTCTTAACGTCGCAAAGTCGCCCCCGAGTAGCGCCTGCTAACGTCACTTAGCAAAAACATCCTCGTTTTTATTACAATATTTCGGCTACGCCATGAATTTCTTAACGTCGCAAAGTCGCCCCCGAGTAGCGCCTGCTAACGTCACTTAGCAAAAACATCCTCGTTTTTATTACAATATTTCGGCTACGCCATGAATTTCTTATAAATAAATTTAGTTACGTCACAAAGTCATTTCCTGAGAAGCGGCTTCTCACATAAATCAACAAAAATATCGTCATTTTATTGTGCTTTTTCTGATGCGCAACAAATAAAAAAAAATACAGCGCTCCATATTCTAACCCAACCTATTCAAATAGTTCTTAAATAAAATCTTTTGAATAAAATTAATAAATTGGTTATAAATCGTCGATTTCATCTAATCTTTGAAACGTATTAAAAAATAAATATAAAATATCAACAAATAGTAAAATATGAAAATACGGAACGTGGTTTTATTATTGAATTACTCTGCACAATTTATGGTCATTATTAAGTTTTTTGTCTATTGGAAATGTTAACTAGTGTTGTAGTGGTCAAACTGACATTTGGAAAACAAAGTGACCAACATATAAATATTTAATTCTATGGTGACCAATCACACTTATGTACGAATTTCAAAAGTGATAATTTTATTTAACAAACCAAATAACGGATTCTATTCAATTGGAACTGTAAAAGATGGTTATGATTATTAAAAATATTTTTTCGGCACTGTACACATTTTGGAAATCATTTTCGATTAAATATCACGGTAAATAATTATTTTGTTCTAAAAATATAAGATTAGTTACGTCTTTAATTACGATCTAGAAATTAAATGTCAAAGTTTTCGCCTTTGAAAAATTGTAATCGACCCGTGTCAAAATACAAATAATAACGTAATATCGCTAATAGTAATTAAACCTAGATGTGCTAAAGATCCGAATGGCCAAATTATATTATTTATTATTATTAGAATCATTGACATGACATGTATTTCAACCATAGCTACATTCACATTGCTTTATTTCTGAATAAGATGCATGCGAGTTCAACTGTTATGTTTTTCTATGGTTATGCCTACTGCCATCTGTCATGTATCAAAGTGCCCAGGTTTATAAGTAACGCCCGTTAAAAACATATATTTTGTTCATTTTCCGTGTATTCCCCCGTGATAAACGAAGACTCGACACGGGCTAGAACACCCTAGTTGGGAGGTGAAAAGGCCATAAGAAACGAAGAAGAATCTCTATTCTCTATGGCGAACTTGAAAACATAAAATCTAAATAATCTATTATCTAAATGTCAAATTGTGCCCAATTCCAATGTCGCAATAATCGGGTCATAAGTATGTCGAATTTTTTATCGTGTTCTTTCGGTCAATTTGTCATTTACCATCAGGGAAGCTGAATAAATTATCAGTTATATCATTGCTATATTCAACGGTGGTTTTCTATATTTGAGACCTACATCATTTCCATATAAAATAAAGCACATTATGATATGTTATGTCTGGATTGCTTGTAGCAGATTATTCTTCTAGTTCTGATGAAGATGAGACCGCTAAAATATCGCCCAAGCGCTTGAAATTGGAGGTTAACGAGGTCAACGATTGTCAAACGCGTAAAAAGTGAATTCTTACAAATCATTTATAAAGTTATGACTACCTACATTAAATTAGGATACTAATATAGTTGTAATTTTTTCTAGACTCCCGCTACCTTCCATCTTCCGCCTCGAACAAGATCCAGAACAGCACGACGACGACCCTGAGAAGCACGGCGGTCGCGTGCGGAACTTTCCCCACGAAAGAGGCAATTGGTCGACATTTGTTTTTATTCCTTGTAAGTAGAAATCGATTTTAGAACTATAATATTTTGTTCAGATCTTTTTAGACAAATACCCTGTATTAGGTTACATGTTTATATTATTCTCATTTATTTTAAAGACAGTTATTATTCATTCTCCCCATGGATTGATTAAGATGGAATTAAAACTGTAATATTTTTCCTACCGTCGTCAAACGAGTGTTTATGATTAGCAAACTAACTTGTGAATGATATGATAGTTCGATTACATTATAGGGTTGTGGTCCCGTGGCTATTATCTTGAACTCACGGCTCAAAGTATTAATGTGTCAATTTTATTTTTGTTTCAGATAAAGCCAACTCTGATTTTCACAGTCTGTTGAATACTCTACTCGGTTTGTGTTGTCAGATTACTAAATTCCACCGAGTGGAGGATTTCCACATAAGTCTATCGAGAACTGTCATTTTAAAGTTCCATTGGATCAATAATTTCATTTCAGGATTGAGGGGACATTTTGAAAATATTGAGAAGTAAGAATGCATGTTTTGTATTATTTATTATAGAACCGGGTTGTGGTCTGAAACATTCACCTTCTCTAATAACATACTCCATGAAAATGTTTTTTAGAAAATTTTTAATGATGTCATTTATTTGTTTCTTTACCTTAGATTCATAGTTATATTTGATAATTTGGATGTTTACTGCAATGATGACAATAGCAGGACATTTTTAAGCCTCAAAGTTGGAGTCAACGGCTCTTCAGACTTGGATAAAATCATCAAAAAGGTTGACCATTCTCTCCAAGAGTTTAACCTAAAAACATTTTACAAGGTTAGTTAAAGTAAACAGTACATAGTATTTCTGTCATTTTTTGTAGATTTATTTTGTGGTAGTTACCTAAATGTACCTATGTATTTTTTATATTTTTATACATACGCCCAATGGGCATTTAAAGGACATAGAAAATGATTATAAAGTAAAGTAGAAAGGCATAATGGTATATAATAGACTTGGTGGGAGTGGAAGCGGGAGAGGGGTGTTTATAATTGAATTTGATTCAGTGATCGTTTGAAAGAAGACAACTTGTTATCAAATAAATCAAGACTGGCATGTTTGTTGGCAGACCTAAGAATTCTGGGCATAGGGAAATGAAAACCATAGTTAGTTCTATGATTATCGGTATGAAAGAGTCAGTTTTGTCTGAGGTTTCTAGTTGGAATATTTAATTTTATTGAGTTCAGTATTTGTCAGCCTTCTGGTATAGTCGTTAGGTTTCAGGTTCAATTTTCAGCATGGTCCACATTAAATGTTTATTTAGAACACCGTAGAGTTGCATCAATTGCATACCTTAATCATTTTCTTTTCAATCTATATATGTATGTGACATTTTGCAGTTAAATAAAACAATGTTTTCAAATTAAAAACTAGTTTATATAAATCCATAAGAAAAAAAGCACGTCTCTTTTTTCTACTTTTATTCAATAGTTTTGGAAGTGTTAAATAATTTTTCTTATTTAATATTCGACCGGTCTGATGATTTAAGTCACAACAAAACCCAGGCACTGGTGATAATTATTTATTGATTATATATTAGAATACTGACTAAAGAAGTGGTGGCCAAACCGTGGCGCATTGAACGATCACAGGTGGCGCATTGCATTCTTGTGGCCATTATTTTAAAATAGGCGCCATGACGTAAATTAATTCATTGAATTCCGTGATTGAGGTATACATTTTCCTTTCATAAGCGAAGCAGTTCCTATTCCTATCTCTATTTTATAACCCCAAACAAGAACGTAAGAAGATAAAAAAAGTTCGAGTTGTATGGTGCATCTTACCTTGTATGCGAAAAAATTGGCGCATGGTATACAAAATGCTGGCCACCACTGGTCTAAGCCAATTACAAAAGTTATATGAATAAACATGTATACAAGGAACAGAACAAAAATAATATAAAACTATGTAGCAATGACAAAAGTGGAATTAAACTAAATAAATATTTTTTTATTATAATTAAATTGCAGTTCCACCGAGAAATTCCTGTAGAACAACTCAGTCTTTTGTTAAAGTTTAATTCGATGTTTCAAAGATAACAGTTTTACCAAAACCACAATTTTACCTCATAATTATAAACATAGAGATTACATTTATTTATTGCCACTATAAATCGATCCTATCAATCTTCTATACTGATCATGCCGTACCTAAACTACCACTTCTTTTTTTTAAAACTATTTGACTTGACTTTTTTCTTTTGAGAATTGTAGTGATGGCCGGACGTATTGATTTTTATTTTGTATCTATTTAAAAAAAAAATGATTACAGGATCCTTCATTCCACATCAGTCTCTTGTGGTGCATCGGTGATAAAAGAACAGATTTAAAAGCGATCCTCCCTGAACTCGAACAAACATTTCGCAATTTCTCCGACAACCTTCCTGCTGAGGAAGAATCATTCTGTGACTTGCTGATCGATCGTATTGTGTGCAAATCTGGAAACAAAATCTTCAACTTTTCACTGAAATAACTGCCATTATGAATCCACCCAACGAAAGACAGAAGATGAATAATGTTCATGTAAATCCAAATTTCGCAAAGAAACCCCACATTAATAGAAACTTTCCTTTTGCCAGTGGCGCCTTCCATATCAACCCTAACTTTATTGGGAACGATGTTCTACGCGCTTTACACAAAGAAAACATTTTGCGTTCAAGTGACGGAGCTAATCATCGCGAGGATAGTAAAATGCAGCCAAAAATACACGTAAATCCTAAATTATTGACCGTTCCTCAATCAAAACAACCAATTGCAGAAGTTTTTCACGAAAATATAAATAAGTCAAAGTACGTTCTCAATTCTAAAAACAAAATCATTAGGGCTCCATCCATTTTACTTCCCACCGTTGAAAGCATTTCAAAACAAAATAGTATACCTATTAAATCCCACCCTAAAAAACCTTCGTATTCAATTGTAAGAACACCTGTAAACACAGTAAATCTAGAAAATAAAAACTTTATTACGCACTCAGTTGTTCAAACAATGCCAGAGAACTGTAAAAAGTCTCCATATAGTCTTAAACGAAATCTACCCAACTCAAAAACTTGGACTAGAAAATCAAATGTTGTGTTATTAAAGAATAAATATAAGATTTGTAATAATTCTCAGAGTTTACGGCGGACATCACTTTCAACACCTAATAAATATAAAGTATGTAATCCTCAGAAATCATGCGCTCCGACTCCATCACAAAGAATAAGTCCAAATAAAGCGCCACTTGTTAGGAGTGCACCGATCAAAATGTCTCCCGAATTTGTGTACATTAGGGGAGAGAAATTTATTGTAAATGATAATGTACTTAAGAAAGTGTTACAAAAACCTTTATTTAATCAAAGCATTTCTCCTAACTCAAAAGATGTGAAGAAAATTTCTGTTAGTGGCGTAACATACGTGAGAAAATCTGAAAATATGTTTGTCGTAGATAACAGATCCAGAAATTCAGTAAAAAAGCGTAGAAAACTGAATGTAACGTGTCCAATTTACAGACGTTTAGGCATATGCACTAAACATAACGGGGGGAAGTGTCCTCTTGTACATAATCCAAAAAACATATCAATTTGTCCAAAATTTCTGAAGGGTATTTGTAAAATAGACGACTGTTATTTATCACACGAGGTAGTGTTGGAAAAAATGGCTACTTGCAAATTCTTCCTAGAAGGTTGCTGCGTTCGCGAACCATGTCCTTATTTACATGTTAAGGTAAATAGTAGTGCCAAAGTATGTTTGCCTTTCCTCCAAGGTTATTGTAAAGATGCTAAAAATTGCAGGAATATACACATGTACATCTGCCCCGAATTTTATAAAAATACAAAATGTGAAAAGGTAAAATGTCCGTATCCACACAAAAAAATTACTTTGAAGGGGCCAACAATGCCTTCCAGTACAATAACAAGTCGTATTACTTCCCGTAAGATCGCAGATAGAGAATTAACCACGACTAGCGCATTACCCGAGAATAAAGCTGGAAGATACTTTGAAGAAAGTCGCGATGGAATATGTCCACTGACAGAAGAAGACAAATTAGAAAACAACGATAATGTAATGTTCAAAGGAAGACCTAAACTTGGGACATTACCAATGTACATTTCTCTCGAATAAACAAAGCATTTGGATTGGATTTTTCCATTATGCATATTTTATAGACACTCGATTACAGCACATGAAAACCTGAAAATCTCATAACAAATTGACATAATTTCAAAGCCCAAGTTTCCCGAGTATTCTAAGCTTCATACCGGCAGCGATATGAAACTGTATATTTTAAAGATATTTAAGAATTTAATTATATTTTTTTTATATTATGAATGTATTTTACACATTTTTTTTACAATAAAGACCCCTTTTAAATAAATGTTTTATTATCACTGTAGTAAGTGCATCATGGAAATATGTATAGTTAAAATATAATTCCATCGAGAATTATAAATATTTTCATTACAATGAATAACCACAAAGTTAGTACTTCAATATGTTTCTTTTTTGTGTGATACCGCAGGAGCCATCTTCAGGGTAAACTCAGTTTACCCTGAAGATGGCTCCTGCAATGGTAGCCGAAACGTCGGAACAAATCCAACACACACGGTATCACCCAAAAAATAAACATATTGATAAAAGTGACCGTGAAAACCTTCGCACCTATTTAGTGCTTCAAGTATAATTTTTTTTAATCTCATATTATTTTTTTAAACTGGAAATTAGCTACATAAATTAGTAATTTCATATATGATATAAAAGTGATTCTGAAGAAATTTGAGACATCTTACATATGCTGCAATGGTTCTCACTTGTTCAGAATCCATGTCCGGGATTCTGCCATGTGCGAATGTCAGCTTGAAAAATATGTAAACACTTTTTTGGATGCCCAATAAAAGATTGTTATCCCGGATTCCTTTCAAACCTCTCCAATATCAACATTCCACTTCCTTAATATAGGGCTGCCGTACGCCCTGGTACACAGGGACATGTCCCGGTTTTGAGGTCTGGTTTAGTCCGAGAGTCATTTGTTTTGGTCGAATTTAAATTAACGCATATGAAAAAAATATTTTCCGATAATATTCTACATTTTGAAAAACTTGGGAATATAGGAATCCTTAATAAGGAATTGGAACTGTTCCAAAGTTACATGAAAAGCAGGAAGCAAATAGTAAAGATTAGTAAATCTAGAGACGAAACCGAAATTTCATTTGGCGTCCCTCAAGGAAGCATACTTAGACCAATTTAGTTTCATATCTATATAAATGATCTTTGCAATTTATCTATAAAAGGCTCTATAATTAGCTTCGCTGACGATACAGTGCTACTATCTCAAGGAAGCTCATGGGATATTGTATTTGGAAAGGCTGAAAATGACTTAAACTTAGTAAAAAATGGTTAGACTCAAATTATCTAACACTAAATCACTCGAAAACAAAATACACAACATATTACAACAGAGATGAAGAACATTTAAGAGAAGGTAATATAGAAGTCTAGGCATCTACAGGGCTTATGACCTGTCAATGGCTGGTTTAAGTGGCTATTTTACACACTGTAACATTCACCATTCTGCCCATATTTGAACATCTTTATTCCTTCAATTCTTTCATCTGTTGATGTTTGGGAAGTTAAAGAGCTGAAACCTTTATTTATGCGGGTGAGATTCATCTAATTGAATTATTTCACCTACATACTAGGCAAAGCCTGAAAATGTTATTTTTTCAATTTCTATACTTTTTCACGGACCAGTTGGGTTTATCAACAATATTTTGAGTTTGTCCAAATTTGCAAAGCCATTGACAGGTCATAAGCTCTGTAGATGCCTAGACTTCTATATTACCTTCTCTTAAATGTTCTTCATCTCTGTTGTAATATGTTAATATAAACAGTTCCCCAGGGAGTTGAATCCAGTCCTTGTCTACAAAAATTTGGATAAACTCAAAATATTATGCATTTAAAATTAATAATAAAATTATATTTAATCCAAATCATTCCTTAACTATTCACAGCTGTAATTATAATAACCAAATTCCAAATATTAAATGTTTTTGTAAATCGTTGGACATAGTAGATTCAATTAAATATTTAGGAATTTATATAGATGGGAATTTAAGATGGACTAATCAAATCGAACATATTAAAAATAAATTGAAAAAGTAAATTTACCTTTTTAAAACTATAAGAAATATAATAAGTCTAAGAGAACTTGTAAAAATATATTACGCAATAACTTTATCAGTTTTGGAATATGGAATAATTGGATGGGGATGTGCAAATGACACACTGATCAAAGAAATAATAATTGCACAAAAAGCTTTAATAAAAATTAACTTAAGAGTCCCTATCAGAACTAGATCCCTCGGTATATTCGAAAATCTTAATGTAAAATCTATAAAACAACTTTATGTAAAAGCTCTGTTACTATACGCACAAAAACATTATTCTCTACCTTCCGTTACAAATACAAGAGTTACTAGATACTCCACACTGATGCTGCAAAAAATAAAAAAATAAATACAACCTTACTACTCGGTTAAAGTGAACAATCTACTTCCATTATCCATAAGGACAATTATTAAGTACTCTCAATATAAAATTGCCATTAAGAAATGCATAGTGGAAATGGGTTGCGCATGGATCGATAAATGGATCAAGCCAAATAAAATGTGTTTACTGTTTATGAAATTTGTTCTATTGGTCTGTATAAATTGTTTATGTTTGTTATGATTATTTTAGTTTATATTGTTCATTATGTCAATGATAATTAGGTTGATTAGATTAATTACGTATATTTATTATTAATATTATTATGTTAACTTTGTTAAATAACTAATTTAAGGCATGTTTCACATTATACAAAATTATACAAAAATGGCTCAATGCCGAATGAGAAAAGCTGCCCAAAAGAGCTTTCTGTAATCTGGTAGCCTTAGCATCTTTGTTCTGAAAGAAGGTCATCTAGAAGTACATAATATGCACTTCATTGGATTGGGAAAAGACGGAAGTGAATTCTTCACTGACTGGGATTAAATTGATTGGACGTGATCAATATGAAACAGTGATCAATATTTTCTATTGACACGGTGTAAAGCAAAATCCAATGTGTTTTAAATTATAAAATGTCATGCATTGAAGTCTATAATAATAATATAAAAGGGTTAAAAAAGCTGCTCCAAAAATAGTAAAGGCAAGAGAAGAATAGATGAAATAAAATTTTTCGGTAAGGTTATATTTGTTTGTATTAAATAGATTTGCCGAAGAGAAGGTTTTCCAAATTTATTATTTTTTAATGTAGGGGAAATCAGTGATGAAAGTAACAATTTTCAGTTGTGTGTTTATATCTTTAATTTTCTTACAGGTATGACAGTCATTGTTTTTTCTTAACATAAACACAAATTTCTTAGTTCTTCCGCTATATGTATTATATGATTTTATAAAACTCAACGGTGTTTGAAAAAAATCGAATAATGCAAATAACGGAATTTGTTGCAACCATTCCGACCCCTTGGGATGGTTGTAATAAGGCATAATATGATAATTGTAACATTATAAAGAAAAAACGAAATTAAACTAGAAGTAACGTCATTTTTGGATTTTTAATATTCTATGAAGTATAATTATAAAATAAATAAACTTTAGCGCAAAATATAGGAACTGTGTTAAAAAATATTTTGACAAACATAACTTAGTTCATTATAAGTTATTAGGCAAGCTATGTGAGACCACAGAGGTACTCTAAACACTGCACCCACTTTTCATTTGTCTTAGAAAAGAAAGTGTTAGTGTTAGAAAACGGCTCACCAAAAATTAAATAATATTCTTCGTTTTCTTTACTTTCATATTTTTGTTTCATACTTTTTTGGGTTAATATTTTATTCGTCATTCGAAATAGATCTTTTAACTGATACGGCCTTCCGTCTTATTATTTCTTCTTCCTAAATTTCTATTTTATAATTTTGTATTAGTAAGGTAATCTCAGAACCAGAAGAATCTCGGGCGTTGCCGGCCTCTGTCAGTTTTTCTTTTTGTATATAAGTTATTCTATTCCACTGATATGGCGTTCTATTCTCTCTGCCTACAACTATAAATTGTGATTAAAATAAAATAAAAAAACAGCATAAACCTGACACTAGAAGTTTACAGCATAATCGGGATGAAAGTAACATCTTTGTTACTTTCATCCCTCATTCTTGATTTCCCAATATCAAACAATCAAATATCTATAACCGTACTCAACCGTATCTCTTCGGATATTGACATCTTTCATATTAGTGAAAAAAAGTTCAGAGAGGATTGCATTCTTTCTCTATTGCTGGGTATTTTTTATTGTACCATTTTTGTATATTTAAATTTTAGTGTTCATTTTTTCGTTTTATGTATGCATTGAATTTTTTTGTTATGTACATAAACGTTTTTAAAATAAATAAATTGAAATTGAAATCGAAATAACGAGAAACATGATTTAGGTATAGATTATTTGTTATATAAAACGTAAAGAAAGATCTTCATACTTAAACATTTAAGACAAATTATAAAAATAACTTATGCATCTAAAGAAATATAAAGCATTGAAAAAAATATATAATACTAATTTTTGTTGTATTTTAACAACACCTATACGATTTACTCACAACCGTCCAGCTATCTGTAGTCTTTGGGTCCAGCAAGGAGCCACGGCCAATGTAACGGTAAGGGTGAGAGTGGAGTAGAATAAACGCATAGTAGTAGCAGAAAAGTTTGTACAAGAAAAGTAATTAAAAAAGTAAGTTTGTTACTTTCATTCCCGGTATCCCGTAATTTTAAAGCTATAAAAAAATTATTAAGTGGAAGTAAGAACTACCTAAAATATGTCATAAATTTGTGTTAATATTTTTGTACGGGTAACATAGAATTGACATTTGTCACACTTGTCATCAATTTCAGCGAAAGTCAAAAGTGTTTCTTTTGAAATCACGATGTCTACCAAGACTAAAACTGTTGAAGGAAATGGCTTTAACAAATCAATTGACAATGTACCTATTTGGTCCAGAGCAATAACTTCCAAGTCAGAATGGCCCGACAAGGTAATTTTTATTTATCAAACCAATGTGCAAGTTGCTTCCCCGTTGCTTGTAATTGGTTCAACGAATTAGCGATGTAGAATGTAGATTACTAATTCCCGAAAATACGAATAATAACAACCCCCGTTCAAGTTGATACATTGACGTTAGGCTTTTCCATGTTTTGTATATTAAATTGATTTATTTTTTCAAATAGGTTAAAGAAAACACTTAAATATGTTTACTAGCCGATTGAGGACAGAAATAATTTCAACATTATCCATTCGATTCTAATTCTTAAAATGATTGCTGTAATCCAATTGCTTTGGGCATCATATTTAATTAAGTTCAATGCCGAAACATTCAGCATTAATTATCGAAATATTACAACTGAGATGGAGAATGTTTTAGAAAGGGAAATATGACAGTCTAGGCTTTTACTGGGCTTATGATCTGTCGTTGGCTGGTTGAAGAGGCCACTTTACACACTGTGTAACATTCACTATCCTGTCTTTGTTTGAACATCCATGTACCTTCAATTCTTCCATCTGTGGATTTTTGTGAAGTTAAAGAGCTAAAACCTTTATTGATGCGGTGATAGTTTGTATACGTTATATCTTTGATCTTCGCAAATTCGACCACATAACCGAATATCAGACGCAACTACACTGGCTCAGTATCAGGCATAGAAGAAACATTCACACATATCGACGCTGGAAAATAAAAACATTACCACGTGACATTTAGTCAACTTGACAGGACAGCTGATTAAAGTTTGCATATTTCAATTGATATACGTTTGCATTTTTCTTTTTGAAATTGGCGTGATTTCTACTGAATTTGAATGCTATTTAGACCCTTTAGTCTCGCCTGCAAGAAGTCTTAGACGGACGCTTAGTAATGTTTTAATTAAAATCACAAACAGGAAGAAATGACTAACTGACAAGCAACTCTTACTATCAGAATATGAAAAGGTCCCATATAGATATTTTTACAGACTTTGAGTATAGAAAAAAGACTTAAGTAATGGAAAAACATTCATATGATCAGGGTTATTTTGCTATATGTTTCATGATTTAAAAATGTCTATCTGGGACTTCATATCCAATGTATAAATTATAGTTAGGTCTCACACCTGAGTTTAAAAAAGGGAAATACCAAAAACCCCCCATTAAAAAAACATCTATTTTTATTTATCAATTGTTTATTTAAAATTAATAATTCACATTCAGTGTAACAAAAACAAAAATCTTTAAGCTTTATTCTTTCGTTTCTTTCTTATTTCTTCTTCTTCTCAAGAAGAAGAAGGTATAATAATAATAAATTATTATATAAGTTATTCATTTACTTTAATAATTGTTTTGAATATTCCAGGATGAGTTCCTCGATGTCATATACTGGGCGAGACAGGGTCTTGGAATTATATTAGGTTTGGCTTGGGGAATTGTTCCACTTAAAGGATTTATTGGACTTCTCTTGTGAGTATTACCTTACATATTCTCGTACACTATTTCTGTACCTTAGAAGTAGACGGATGCAAATCCAAACGTCAAATGTTCAACACAAGCCTAAAGAATCTACTTTCTCTTGTGTAAGTGATTTCTAAAAATTTATAACATTAATTTGTATTACAACATTTGAGTTTGTCCAAATGTTCGTAGTCAAAAGACTGGATTTCACCCCCTCGGGAGTCATTAAGATTAACAAATTACAACAGGGATTTCACTTAAGGTATTCTCCATCCCTGTTATAATTTGTTAATTAATTTGTATATTCAGTATCTTAATACATTGGTTTATTCATTACAACACTTACATTTCTTCAAAATCAATGGACATGATCATAAACTGGATACGAAAACCGAAACGTTATTTCATCAAATTCTGGTTTTGCATCCTTCTACCTCTGAGGTACAGATTTATATTGTCTAAATCTTTAAAGAAAAGTACTGAATTTTTAACCCTCTAAAGATTCTTCACTGAAGTCTACGCATTAAGAAGGTTTATTAATTGTGATAATTTAATTACAAAAAGACTCAGTACTCGGTATTGATAAGTTACAAGGCGGCCTCCGTGCTGTATTGGGTGAGATGCTTGACTCACGCACTTAAGACTCCGGGTTCGATTCCTAGTGAGAACACAAAATTTGAATGTGGTTTTTCTCAAGCGTTGGTGTTTTGTGCTGTAATTCACTATTGTTGTGGCCTGGCCTGTTGTGGTGCAAAATAAAAAATAAATGTATTGACAACTGCAACATGGTATAAATCCTAAATACATAATATTACATAAATATGATGTTTGATAAAAACATATGCTGAATATTTGAATTTCTGACGGTTTTTCTTTGTACACGTGTTTATAATTTATTAATCTGTCAATTTCTGTCCATTTTTAATGGAGTTGTTGGTTAAATTAGCGTAGTTGGTTTTTGACAGACGTAAGACGTGTTTTGCTGTGTTCGGAAAATATTTAATCATTCTCAAACGAAAATGACGGACGCCTGCTCATGACTTTTTGACAAAAAACCAGACCGCATTAATGCTCCAGCCACCGTATTCACCAGACTTGGCCCTCTGCGCCTTTTTCTTGTTCCCAAAGATAAAGAGGACTATGAAAATCCTGGAAAAAGAAATCGAGCGGGGAAAGTTCACCTTGAAGTGTAGTAATTGGCATGGTTACCTACCATGCTTGAGTTCCAAGGTTCGATTCCTGGCAGCGCGAGCGTGTAATATTTGTTTTAAAAGTGGTTCTACACTGCAATACTTCATTGTTTCTGAAGCGTAAGACTGATCACCTTACCTTCTATGTAGCAAAAAATTATCCGAATATGCTGTTGATGCCCTAAAATCAAAAGCTTACCCATGTGTTGCATTGTCACGGCAATTTAGTGAAGGAGTACCGAATATACGACTGTCTCAAACACTGTAACTACATCTAACTCTCGATACTACATATATGTCTGGGAGTGAGAGAGATAACGAGTCAGTACTCTTTTTTATTTCTTTATTTGTTAATAGACTATTAAACTAAGCCAAAAAAAAAAAAAAATTATATATCGTATTATTAGCGCCTTGATTTTTCAAAGTTTTGTATTTCTGAAATAACTCTGCAAGTGACGTCAGGGGTTTTCTTGCGCTTATTCCCGATCAGTTCTGCTCATTGGTCCACTGACGGCAAGCAAACCGGAAATCCTTTTATAACTTTCTTATCATTGGTTGATTCATTGACGTCATTCAAAATAGTTTGTTTTTTTCTTTTTTTTAATTCGTACATTTTCAGGAAGCTTTTCCATACAATTTAATACTCTTATTTTTACCGCGCGAAGGAAAACATTTATTGTATCTCATTTGCCGTAGGGCTGAAGTTCCTCATTCCATGCATGATGCAGGCCAGCTTGTGCCACTGGCTAGATAACGCCTGAATTGCTTTCGGAATTTCAAAGGCCGGTCCGTTTGTTCGAGCTGTGAGCAAATGGTTTTTTTTTCATGTTTTTAGCGATTATATTTCAAATATTATCACTTTTTAAATCAAATATAGTTAATTGAAGAAATTACCTATGAATGTTCCATTTTTATGATTTTAAATCTCTCATTTTTGTATGTGTATTGACTGCGCAGCACCGGAACGTGAGGATTTCTTAGCGCAGTAAAGGAAGAGTTAAACTTATTTTAATTGTATTTTATTAGTAATGATGACACTTTCTTTTCAGATTTGTTTTAGTAAATGCGGGAATTATTTATATTTATGTAACCAGTTTTCAAAATGTAGACGAAGAGGAATATGGTGGGATGTGGGAATTAACTAAAGAAGGCTTCATGACATCTTTTGCAGGATTTTTGGTAAGTTATTTATTTAAATGTTAAAAAAATCTGCAGTATAATAATAATTATTATTATTATTAATAATTTTATGCGAGCAGCTGATATGCTTAAATCTATTTAACCGAAAGTTAGTTGTTGGCGCACTTTAACTTTTCCCAGACAAATCTAGTCCATTTTTGAACCCATTCAGACTACACATTGAGATCAGCTCTTGCGGCAGCTTATTCCAACCATCAACAACCCTATTGCTCAGGAAATAAATAAATAATAAAATGTAAATCTATTTACTATTAATTATTGTAATATGTATAATAGTAAATATTAGATGCGCTGAATATTCGGTAATTATTCGTATTTGGCATGGTTTTATATGTTCAGTCATAGAATTAAGAATAGTCCAGAAGGAGCGTAGAATCATATTTGAATACATCAGACTGTGTCAAAAAATACCCCACTTTCGCCGCGCGCATGCTTGAAGTCGCCGCGTAATGTTGCCAGATTGCGAAAAATATATTCATAACACAAACGTAAGATAGTTTTATATAATAAAAAAAGCAATTTGTTAATTTCTCTAAAATTTTATTGTACACGCGGAAACATTGATTGAACAACACAACAAAGTAGATAAGTAAAGGGTAATTTAATCAATGAACTTTGAACTTAAAAAATAAAACAAATTTTATTTTTCGTACATTTTCAGGAAGCTTTTCCATACAATTTAATACTCTTATTTTTACCGCGCGAAGGAAAACATTTATTGTATCTCATTTGCCGTAGGGCTGAAGTTCCTCATTCCATGCATGATGCAGGCCAGCTTGTGCCACTGGCCAGATAACGCCTGAATTGCTTTCGGAATTTCAAAGGCCGGTCCGTTTGTTCGAGCTGTGAGCAAATGGTTTTTTTCATGTTTTTAGCGATTATATTTCAAATATTATCACTTTTTAAATCAAATATAGTTAATTGAAGAAATTACCTATGAATGTTCCATTTTTATGATTTTAAATCTCTCATTTTTGTATGTGTATTGACTGCGCAGCACCGGAACGTGAGGATTTCTTAGCGCAGTAAAGGAAGAGTTAAACTTATTTTAATTGTATTTTATTAGTAATGATGACACTTTCTTTTCAGATTTGTTTTAGTAAATGCGGGAATTATTTATATTTATGTAACCAGTTTTCAAAATGTAGACGAAGAGGAATATGGTGGGGTTTGAACTTAAAAAATAAAACAAATTTTATTTTTCATGAAATGGATATTTTTACGTCATGTTAAATAATATTTGATGTTTTAAAGATAATGTCTGTCAAATATCCACAAGGGCGTTGTTTAATCTGACAGGTCAAATTTTCATTAGTTCTCTCATAAAATGAGCAAAGTAGCGTAAAAAATTTGACTACCCTGGCAACACTAACAAAATATCCATTTTGTTTTCTTTGACAATCTGACAGATGGAAAAATAATTACATTTTTAAGTAATGCATTTGCTACTTACACATGTATTTGCTACGTACACATGAAATGTGATCCCATCGTGTTTCTTTACGATCCTAGCAGTATTTCTACACTTTAAAATGACACAACACGGCAGAGTTGAATTCAAATCGGGAGTTGCGTATTGAGTGACGTTTAAAAATAAACTAATGGGTCAAAACGTAAAACTACTTCTTTAAGAGTAGTTTAGTCGCCTTCTGTTTTATACGCGTATTCGGTTTCTGGACTATTCTTAATTCTATATGTTCAGTATTCGGCGTGTTGAAATACCGAATATTGAACTACTTACTTACACTAGGCCAGCGAATGGGACCATTTAAAGCATCCACCGCATACCTGAATTTGTTTTAAAGACTAAATGTCTTTCTTTGGATTCACTCATACAAGCAAGTTGTTTTTTTTTTCATTACGAATTGATTATATTTCTTCCTCTAACGAAATTTAAAAATAAGAACAATGCTGGATGTATAAAAATTTATTCATAAAAACACATTAAAAAAAAAAAAATTACACGTACATGTTTATAAATTTGTATAAACCACTTTAATTTTGAGTTACACTTCGACCGGTTTCGAGGTTACTACCTCATTGTCAGAAATTAAACTAAGTTATAATTACACGCGTTGCTATTTAAATTATAAAATATTGTATGAGACAGAAAAATGAAAGAAAGAGAGAGAAAGTAGGTAAAATGAATCATAACGGGAATATTTTAAAGAAGACTCGAAGTTAAATTTAATTAATTATTTATTATCTGAAGTTTTTGATTAATGGCTTTACTAATTTCTAATCGTTCTAAATTGTCTAAACAAATCCAATTTTACTGACATGCAAAATGTCTACACCTGTTTCTTGATTAAAATCCTGGTTTTCTGATTTAAGATGATTTGCGAATTCTGAAAAATTATTATTACTGAGACATCTTATATCGCACCCCTAGTTTTAGACTATGACATGTCAAAAAACTGAGATTTTGAGTTAATAATGCAGAAGTATTGATAATATGATAAACTACCTGGTCAAAAACTATCACAAGTCTATATGCACAGTTCTCAATTTAATAACACAAAATATAGTCTTGAATTTTCTTAAATCATATTGTGTGATATTTCAAGACTATGATATTTTGAGTTGCTATAGTCTTGAATCAGAAAACAACATTTTTTTTAATTTTAGACTATTACATTTTGAATTATCATAGTTTAAGAATAGACAAATGACTTAATTTTGAGTTTTGGTACCACATTAAATTTGCTAATTTTAATTATTTAAAAAAAATTGCAATGCTTACATTGAGCTACCAGGGATAACTGAACAAAAAAAGAAAGATCTTTTTAGCCTATGCAAGAAAAATTTGATTCCTAAAAATAATAATTTAAAAGTCGCTAATACCGCTCGAAGAGAAAATCCATCGACTTATGAAGAAAACGATGATTGAAATTATTCCAATAGATGAATTTGCACCTATAAACCTTTGTAATTTTGCAAGAGACTTTGAAAGTCCTTGTTATTTTTTTTTAGTTACATTGATAAACTATTAAAATTTGTTGAGATTGTTTCTTTATTTTTTTTTGTTTTTATAGGTTATTTTAGCCAAAAATATAAAAAAAATTGTACAAAATTAATGTTGGTTTATTATCAACAATATTTTTTGTTTGAACAAACATGAACAGATGAAAGAATTGGAGGAATATAGATGTTCAAATATGGGCAGAATGGTGAATGTTACACAATGTGTAAAATGGCCACTTAAACCAGCCAATGGCAGGTCATAAGCCCTGTAAATGCCTAGACTTCCATATTCCCTTGTTTAAAGTATTCTCCATCCCTGTTGTAATTTGTTAACCTTAATGACTCCCGAGGGGGTGAAATCCAGTCTTTTGTCTACAAACATTTGGACAAACTCAAATATTGTAATGAAACCAACTGGTCCAAGAAGAAGTTTAAAAATTGGAAAATTGTTTTCAGACGTTGCCTAGTATGTAAAATAATTCAGTCAAATGAATTTCTTCACAACAATAAAGGTTTCAGTTCTTTAACTTCACTAAAATCAACAAATGGAAGAATTGAAGAAATATAGATGTTCAAACATAGGCAAAATGGTGAATGTTAAACAGTGTGTAAAGTGGCCACTTAAACCAGCCATTGACAGGTCATAAACCCTGTAGATGCCTAGACTTCTATATTACCTTCTCTTAAATGTTCTTCATCTCTGTTGTAATATGTTAATTAGATTATTATTTTGCACCATATCTTAAAGAAAAATGATCTCATTACCTACTTTTGTTAGTGCAATCATAATGTACATGATAAGTTAACTCAAAATCTTGATTAAAATATTTTAATGGTCTAGTTTTAGAGTATGATATCTCAAAAGCACGACTATAAACACAATTTCCTTATAATATTTTATTTTTTAAAACATTGCATTTTAAAATACAAATCCTGACAAACAAATTACAAACAACCGCGGTTAACTGAACACATTCTTTGATTTCTTTCGGAGAAATGAAACTTTAAATTCAATTATCTCAGAATGCTATTTTTTGACTTGTCATAGTCTAAAACTAGGGGTGTGCGATATGCTCTTTGATTCTAACTTCAAAGTTACAAAATCAAAATTAAATTGGTTTATACAAATTTATAAACATATAAGTGTTAAATGTCATACCACAAAGTAAAAATGTTTTTGATAACAATAATATTTAAAAAAAATTGTTTACTATTTATAGTGTCTACCTCAGTTTTATTACAAAATATAACATGACAACGAAATACATAGATTTTTCACTATCAAACAGATGCAGACGTTTACGCACATTTGGTCCATTACTTTCATTGTTTGGGTTATTCGAGCCTGTGTAACATTTTCATCAAAATTTTGGGGCGCACTCTTAGAGTAATAATACGCCTTTGGCTAATAGAGTCACCCATACGGAGAAAAACCATTCTATGATTTTTAACCACGAAGTTAGCTACAGATTACAGCAGTACAACGGGTCGTAGGTACTTGGGTCGAGAATTGCAAGCGCAAACTGAAACTAAAAACTCATTACAAGGAAGACAGAGACGCTGTTCTGTGTAAAACAGATCCAGTCGGTTATTGACAGTGACGTGGGACGCACGCATCTAAAATGAGCGGCAGATTTATGATTTTTAATTTATGTTGCTATAACAGGGTTAAATTATATCTTTATTTTTATAAATTATGGAAAAGGAATTATTAAACAATATGTCTCCGTATTTTTTTTTTTAATGTCTGAACTTTAGAATATTTCGTCTTTTCAAAGGAATTATTTACCACTGTCTTTTAAGAGTTAGTATAAAAATTAACAAAAAAATGGAATAACACATTTTTACAGAACACTTTAAAAACTTTATAATAACAATAATGTCTCGATGTTTTAAACAATGTTACTGCCCCAAAAAAAAAAATATTTTGAATCCCCAAATTAAAAAATGTTCTTTTCCGTTTGTAATAAACAAAACTTGTCGAGAATTTTGACAAAGAAAGTGTCTTGCGGGGTTTACACATTTTTGCAATATTGTTATCCACACATTGATCTTAATTCGCAGCGATACGTTAAGCATAAAGCAGTGTTACATTGTTTTTAATTTAGTTGCATGGTTTTTGGCTAACACATCGAGGTATTACAGAGAATTACAGCCACAAAAACCCTAGGCTTTGTTATCAGAACAACAAGAGAGTTTAAGTCTGTTAATGCATTAAAAATATTATACATGACCCTAGTAAGACGCCAGTTAGAATATGGGTCCTCAGTTTGGTCTCCTTATTATGTTACCCATATAAACAGTGTGGAGAAGGTCCAACACAAGTTTTTAAGATTCATGAATTTAAAATTAAACATTCCAATTGAAGAGCTTAACTATAAATGTTTAATGAAGCAGTTAAAATTAATATGTATTAGTGACAGAAGGGAAATTTCAAGTTATTAAATAATGTTATTGACAGTCTTGAACTTTTAAATTGTGTGAATTTTTATGTGAGACAGCGTGGGAGGAGACAAAATACTTCTTTTGCTGTTGATTTGTATAGTTCAAACTATGCTAAGTACTCACCTATTCCACGGTTCCACATGTTAGCAAACAAACATGGAAACGTAGATTTATTTAATTTATCTTTATACCAATTAAAATCATTACTTTTTAATCACTTCTTTTCTAAATTATAAAAATGTATATGTTATACTTATTTTACTGTTTATGCTATGATACATCGTCTCCGTTACTTCAATACTTTTTATATTTAAACCCTTGATTTATTGTTAGTTTGCTGCATACCCATGTTATAATTTCTCATTTAAGTTTTCTTTATTATTTCCTTATTTTCTGCTGATTTTATTTCATGTATCTATATTTTCTATACTATGTTCAGGTGTTTTGTTTCATTATAATTGTTTTTCAATATTATTTTATACTTTGTCAAAGGCGTAAACCGTCGAAATAAGTAAATAATTTGTAAGTTCAAACTCATTTAACTATTTTGTTCAATGGTAGATAATCACCAATCTTTGCACAACACCATCCGTATATTGTACGATTATATAATGTAGATTGAATGTGATTTTCTCACTATTTATTTTGTTGACAGGTGACATGGATAATAATGTATACGGGACTTTATCACGAGACCTTATGAAGTTAGCAGACGAGGAACCCAAGAAAATATATCCCGAAAAAGTTTTTGTATTTTTCCACACAAAACAAAATGCTTTTATAAATATTTTGTTTTAAGATGTAAAATATTGAACCGTAGAAGGAATACTCCCGAACTGAAGACTCGTGACTTGTTCTGTAAGCACACTGTATAAACAATGTTATTCATTTTATTTATTACATCATTTATTTACAACGGAATAGTGAATTTTATTTAGATTGTTCCCTGTTTAGCAATAGTAATTACTTACACAATGACGAAGTTTAGTGATACGAGAAATTGGATATAAAAATGTTTTTTCACTAGCAGTAATAATTGGAGCATCAAATCTAACATCGAAATAATGACGTCGTTTACTTCTCCATGCCTGTGGGAGTTGGATTATTTCCAATAATCGAGAATAATAGTCGGGTGAAAATTCTCCAATGTTATGTCGTCTAAGGCATAAAGTTAGAAAAGGTTCTTCTTCGCAAGTTTTTGTCAATCAAGCAATCAAAGGTAGCGTTGACATGTGTTGTGATATATTTCCAGTTGTTTCCGCTAGCCATCTTTTTCAAAGTTAAGTGCATTTTTACCCTACGAGGCTCTTCTTTTAAATGTCAGGACAACTCACGAGGACTAGTGACGTAATTTCAAAATTACAACACTTAAAAAAATCATAGCGATGAGAATACGATAAACACTCCCTGTATCTGTTAAATAAATTGTCAGTACCTATCGAGGGGATGAAAACATACCTATCAAAAGAATAAAATAATCCGCCATCCTTGTTTTTTTTTATTACACAATAGTACAAATAGTTTACAATACTTTGAGTGGGTCCACATTTTTAAAAACATAAATACTGTATTTAACAATTGATGGCTGTTCAATTTTCAAAACTCGACATTTGCTTGAAATGTAAATTTTCACGAGAGCGTTTTTTAACTTAAATGTTCTCCATCTAAGTTTCAATATTCATCAAATTCTTGTAATGCTAATCTCTCCAAGTAACAAACACTTCGTCAGTCCTGTATCGTTGTGTGCATGTTGCGCTGTTCCAACGCATCCTGGATCCACTGGCGAAGGCCTCGGCTCCAGCGTGAGCTATCATGACGCCGTTGTCAATGCAGAACCTCTCGTCCGTAGCAAACAGTGTGGCCCCTCTTTCTTCGCACATGGCCTCCATCATCTTCTGGAGGCGGACGTTGCAGCCGACGCCACCCACAATCAGAACCTGGAGAAGCGAGGGATATCAGAAAATAATAATAATTTATACGGACAATCACAACACAAATTATCACATATGAAAATAGGCTAGTCTCGACATCTCATCAATGGAATGAAAATGTACAAACTGAAATCAAAAAGGCGGCCTCCGTGGTTTAGTGCTTAAGCTCATGCACGGAAGGCTCCGGGTTCGATTCCCGGTGAGAACACAAAAAAATAAATATGATTTTTCTCAAGCCTGGGTGTTCTGTGTTGTAATTCACCACTGTAATCGGACCTCCTGGCCTGTTGTGGTGAAAAAACAATCATTTCAAAATTCAAAACATTTTCAGACAGAATTTTAGAGTAAATGTCATAGCTATGGTAATAAATTACATAGAAATATGAACTAAAGAAATAAACATTTAAGTTTGTAAGTGAAAATTCTTGATGGAAGTTCATTGTAATTTATTATATAAATAAAAAAGACGAGTGATACTTTAATCCACAAATTTAGAATATCCAGTGACCGGTTTCATCGCTTTCGCGACATCTTCGAGACTATTATCTTTATTAAGGAGTTCAATGTATTTATACAAAACTTTACCTTACCTCTGGTTTGTATAAATACATAGAACTCCTTAATAAAGATACCAGTCGCGAAAGCGATGAAACCAGTCACTGGATATTACAAATTTGTGGATTAAAGTATCACTCGTCTTTTATTTATATAATTAATTAAAGAAATAAATATGGCACATCCAATAAAACAGTCATGATATTTAAAAAGCATAATTTTCAGGAGAGCCTACAAAATAAAATGTTGTCTTATAAAATGATCATATGACAAAGACGGCTGTGTGAAAAATGCGACATTGACTTTCTTTTATAGCTGATCTTGAAAAGGAGACATAAAGGCTTTATATTCCAGGTTAAAAAAAAAACTAAATGTATTTAACTTCAAATTATATACTTTTGTACTTATAAAGTTGTTTAAACTTTTTCAAATAAATTAGTATGCATTTTTGTTACTTGGGATTATAGGAGCATCAACTAATACTTATTAAGATGGATGACGGCTAAGACATTGTTATTTCTCACCTCGGAGGATCCACAGTGCGCCATTGCTCTTTCTGTTGTTTCAACAAGCATGGCAAATATAGTTTCTTGTAGGGAAAAGCACAAATCTTCAGCCGTGAATTCTTTGCCAATTTGCGCGGCTTTTTCTTCGATAAATGACAAGATCCCAGAAAAACTTACATCCATACCTGTTTCCAACAAAATGTGATACACATTTCAGTTACCAATGAAGATACGCCAACAACTTTAAAGAAGTTGTGCTTGAAATTGCATTTTTAAAATGTTTTTATGGAGATAAAGATATGAAAATATAATTATTTGGCAAGACGAGAAAACTGGTGGAGTCATAAATATCTAATTTCGAGGGGAGTCGCCAATTTGTACATTAAAATTTCGCTAAAAACATACTGTAGAAATCCAATATTTACAACCAAATATTATAGAAAAAAAACATAGTTCCATAAAAAATTTGCCAAAGACAATTTATCCTAGAATTGAAGAAAAATACCACAAAACTTGTGTGATTTAAATTGTTTGTATTACTTATCAAAAACAAAAATTTAAGATTTTGGTTGAAAAACTTTTTATAAAGTTTATATTTGAAACACTAATTTTGTGGTTATTCATTATAAATTATATAGAAAAACTTTTTGTTCAAAATATCATCTTCAAATCATTAAAACAAATTTTACTTTAATACTTCGTCTTTATCTAAATTTTAAGAGGCGTAATCTGCTGGTCGAAGTAATTATATTTAATAATATTAAACTTTTAAGTATATTTTTTTTATAGAATTGCCTTAGAAAATTGCTGCTTTTATTTAACGTTTATTGACATTATTTTTTAATTCGGGGATTTTGAAAATACGGCATTTTAAAATGGTTGATCATATGATTGCATTAGTTTTCGTGCGTTTTGTCAGACTACAGCCTTAAAAAGGATTATTTTTCTGTCAAATTGTTTAATATGCTTTCACATAAAATTGAGTTAACTGATAACAAATGATATTTCTAAAGAGAAATCAAAATCAGGCTGAAGAAAGTTAGGATAAAAAAAAAAATTGAATATTTCAAATAAATAAATAAAATTTATTGTGTATGCAGATAACTGGTCGAATTCCATATTAAAATTTGGTAAGGTATCCAAAATAAAATATTGGATTTAATTCTACTTTAAAAAATATATATATATGTGGCGCGTTTCGTATTGTTAGGACTTCATCAAGTCATGTTATGTCTGGTCTGGTTAGTGTAGTTATTATGTGCTTTTTCAGGTTGATTTTTAATTTGTTACTATTACGCATTAACTGCCAGTGTCATGTTTACTTTTTATTAAAAAAAATATGGATGATTTTATACTATACCTTTTACAACATATGGTAAAGTAATAAATTTATTTCCTAATTTGGCCGCCTGTTCAATGTTATATCCCGGACTCGGATCATTAGAAAGTTTCAAAACTCGCGCAAATCTAAAAAGAACACAAAAGTTATATCATAATAATATAGGCATATCCAAAACTAAAATGTATTGCATCTGTCAAATTGAAAAAAACTATGCGCGCATAATAATTTGTCATTCAACTAACAACATTGCATATTCTTTAAGGTGGTGGCAGGTGAGAGTTCTCATTTCGCTAAATCTCTCCCTCCACGCACACATCTTTAAAGTATCAGGCTAATGGTAGGGGGCGAGCTTTTTAACATCCTCAGGTTTAACCAGTGGTACCCTGAGGATGAGGCTTCTTTTATGATGTAGAGCATCACATTCACATAACAACAACAACAAACCATCACGCCGTTTCCCCGTAGGGGTAGGCAGAGAGGATAGAACGCCATAACACTCTATCTTGGCATACAGACCTCGCTTCCTCTACATTCATACATCTTCTTATGCACGCACGCCGATTATTCCTACTTTTGACATGTCCATCTTCAAGTATTTGATGGACTTGATCGTGCCATGTCTTTCTCGGTCTTCCTCGTTTTCTGCATCCATCAACATTTGCATCGTAGATCCTTTTAGTCGTTCTTTCGCTGTCCATTCGCTCTATATGTCCAAACCAACGCAGCACCCCTTTCTTAATTCTGTCAATAATGCATGTCTCAGCCTTACACACTTCACGGATCTCGACATTTGTGCACCTATCATACATCGTTTTACCACACATTCGCCTGAGGGATCGCATTTCGACAGCATTCAACCTACTTTCATCATTATTTTTCCAATTCCATACTTCGCTCCCATTCACATAGAATGTGTATAATGAAATAGACACAATATTGTAAGACGTCACTCCCCATTATGTACTCCACATGTATTATGTAGTTTTAATACATATACTTTTAAAAAAATTAATTAAATAAGCAGTGTTGTTAGCTAAGCGACCAATTACATATAATTTGTACATGTTTTATTTATTTTGAATTCATTTTAATGCTTTAAAAAAAAACACTTGCAAGAAAAAATATAAAAGAATCTTAGGAAAAAAGTTATATAAAGAAAGCAAATGTTTAAAGAAATACAATGTTGTCTGAAGACATTATTTTATTATTCATAAATAATAAGAAAAATTTTAAAAAACAATTTCAAAAATTTAGTTGAAAAAATATTTAAATAGAAATCTTAAGAGTTAGTCAAATGATTTCCTTAAACACTGTATTTAATGACAGTCAAAATTTATTGAAGAAAACGCAGCTTAATAATGATGGAATGACTTATATTAACATAAGTAAGTATTCAAAAGGTTATAAATTAATCTGTATAAAATTTCTTAATATTGTTCTTTATTTACTTTTTTTTCTCATGTATCTATAATAATGTGTATGTATATACAAATTATTACTCATGTGTATGTATATGCATATATGTGTATATATATGTACGAAGAACATCGACCGATCTTACGACTTTATATAAAATAATAAAACCAATGTTTGATACCCCTGATCTACTGAAATTGATTTCATTCTATGTACCACCTAGATTAAGCAGAACATCTACAATATTTTATTGTCGAAATTCTCGAACGGTAGCTCAATATAACTCACCTATTGTTAGATTACAGAATACCGGGAATGAATATGCATCACATTTTGATATATTTAGTTTATCTCTGCCTAACTTAAAAAATAAAGTGACCATATTTTATCAAAAAGAGCAAATCATCTTCAGAAGATTGGGTTGGAATAGTTATAATTTGATTGATTAATGTATTTTGTTATTGTATAATTTCTTTAAAATATATATGTATTTCAAGTAATTAATAATGTGTACAGTACGAGTTTATGAGATATTAATATTTCATACTCGATTTTTTTAAAAATATTTTTATTTTTAAGCACTCTTTATACCACATATATGTAAATGGCAGAAATGCCGTATATAAATAAATAAATATGTGTGTGTGTGTGTGTATGTTTGCATGTGTATGTATGTGTGTATGTTTTTAAATGTAAATTTATTAAATATTTTTCTATATACCCATATACCTTTGTTGGTACACTTCCTTATTTTTACTTATTATAGTATCTTTTAGTTTTTATTATGTTATCTTTAATTTAAACTTATGTTTCACTGCTGCACTTGAATGTATTTCTAATAAATGTAAAAGCCCGTAGGGCGTGTTAATTAATAAATAAATAAGTTACTAATTAAAAATACTTAGTAAACTTCCACTTGTTTGTTTGACCAATTAGCGCTCTCACCCTCTAATGGGCATCTCAGACTGGTGAATATTATACAGTGTAATGATAATTATCTTAAGTGTGGGTACATTTAAAAATAAGTTGAAAGCGACACAATACACAATGTTTCAATGGAACAGAGTGGGACAAATTATTGAAACACGTGTTGGCGGTATACTGTAAGAGAGGATTCTATTTTATGAAAACATTTATTGTTTTAACAAATTACAACAGGGATGGAGAATACCTTAAATAAGGGAATATGGAATATGGACAAACTCCAATATTGTAATGAAACCAACTGGTCCAAGAAGAAGTTTAAAAATTGAAAAATTGTTTTCAGGCGTTGCCTAGTATGTGAAATAATTAAGTCAGATGAATCTCTTCACAACAATAAAGGTTTCAGCTCTTTGACTTCACTAAAATCAACAGATGGAAGAATTGAAGAAATATGGATGTTCAAACATAGGCAAAATGGTGAATGTTACAGTGTGTAAAGTGGCCACTCAAACCAGCCAATGACAGGTCATAAGCCCTGTAAATGCCTAGACTTCCATATTCCCTTGTTTAAAGTATTCTCTATCCCTGTTGTAATTTGTTAATCTTAATGACCCCCGAGGGGGTGAAATCCAGTCTTTTGTCCATGAACATTTGGACAAACTCAAATATTGTAATTTACTACAATGTACATTACAATGTACAAGTTATTACAATGTACAAGGTCCAACTAAGCTCAATGACATCATCAGTATACAAAAGGTCATGAAAATCTAAGGCTGGTTTCACGTAGAGTCAAGTTGCACTTGCTATAAAGATTTGTCTAATATGTATTTTATTAATATTGAATTGTATAACTATATATATCGGATTGCGTCTTAATCTAATGAATTGTAAGTGTCCCGGAATGAATTTTTAAACTCATGGGATTACAATTATGTCATGTGCATATTTTGTATTTTTTTTTGCTGTGGGGTGCATTCTGTTATGTCAACGTGATTATGAAACCAGCCTTAAGGCTGTAGTCTGGTAAAACGCACACAAAGTGAGGAAATCATACAATTTTGCCATTTTAAAACAAATGTTTTTTTTTTATTGCGCAATAATAAAAAAATAAAAACACAAATCAGATAAAAACAATAATTTTTAAAGGTATTTCTGTTAAAAAATATAATTACTTTTAGACCGGCAGATTACGCCATTTCAAATTTAGACTAAACTTAGGTATCTGGGTATACCAGTACCGATAAGGGCAGGTATGAAGGTCATAAGAAAGTTAAGAAGATATTGTTTTAAATTGAATATTACAACCAGAATTATCTTCATTTTTAAAAAAAGGAGAATACAATTCTATAATAAAAGGTTTCAACTAAAATATAATATATTATAACTTCTTCTTTTTTTTTTTTTGAGTAACAAAGGCATAATTTTACGTAGAAATAAAGGAAAATGTCACAAAAATGTATGTGATTTAAAATGCTTGTATTTCTTTTCGAAAACAAAAAAATATTAGAAAATTCCAGCCACTTTCATGTTCAATTTATTATCTTTAAATTATTACAACAAATTTAGTTCAATACTTAGTCTATATTGAGATCCCAGTTACCTAAGTTTAGTCTACATTTGAAATGGCGTAATCTGCTGGTCTAAAAGTAATCATGTTTTAGTTACATAAAACTTTTAAGTATATTTTTTAACAGAAATACCTTTAAAAATTATTGTTTTTATCTAATTTATGTTTTTATTATTTTTTATTATTGCGCGATTAAAAAAAAACATTCGTTTTAAAATGGCAAAATCGCATGATTTCCTCATTTTGCGTGCGTTTTACCAGACTACAGCCTTAAAAAGAAAATAAGCTATTTGTGACTCACCTATCCAGGCAGTTGCCGACAGCAATGTCGATGGTTTCGCCAAATATACGGTAATGTTTTCTAGAATAAGCTATTACTTGGGTATTTCCACCGCTGACATACAGAACTGTTGGGTTTTGTGCTTTAGTGATCAGTCTACCCATCTCAATATCTGAATACTGATGTAAGGGATAACACAATATTATAATTATAAAACTAATTTTGCGATTTTCTAATGTCGTCATATTTTAATTGAGAACATTTATTAAAACTAAATGGATGAGGATGAACTCGAGTGTGTAGTCAGGAATTGTATTTCTAATATATTTATTTATTTTTATTTATTTATTTATTTAGTATTTCACAGTTTTAAAATGTACAGAGTTTATTTGTTTCAGGTCCCGACTAGCTAGGAAATTCTTGTGTTTAGGAAGGACCTTATTTTATTTTATGTGTTTTTTTTATTTTTTATTTCATTAAATGATGCTTAATAAATTCAAAGAATAATAATAACAATATAAAAAATCAATATAAATTTAAATTAGAAAACATGCAAGTAATAATAATAAAAATTGAATCATAAAAATAGATTAGAAAATATGCCATTAATAGTAAATAAATGAGACACAATTATTATAAATTATAAAACATACCGATAATAATAAAAATTGAACCACAAATACACATTATAATATATAAAATGAGTAATTAAGAAATTAAACAAAAATATAAATTGTAAAACATACCGATAATAATATATTTTTTTACATATCAACAATATTGTAATTTCATCGTATTATTATGAATAGCTTACATCGGTAGTCAGATGGCAGAAGGGACCATCTGTATTTTTGTCTATGTTTTAGTTTTCAAAAGTTTTGATTAATATTTCAGTAAATACATCAGTCATTTAGAATGGTAATTTATTATTGAAAAGCAACACTAAAATATTTTAGTTTGTGGATTAGTCTTGAAATTGAGACGTATTTCAGCTCTCCTGAACATTTTTGAAAATTACAGATGGTCCATTCTGCCATCTGACTACCGATATGGCACAATTTTTGTAACATAATGCCTCAAGGGCGCTTTACAAAGTGATTCCATAAATCATCATAATTTTTTTTTTTTAAATTATAAAAAAAAAAAATATTAGCGTTCTTATAATTTA
Organism: Micrasema longulum; assembly: GCF_059751315.1. Taxonomy (NCBI): domain Eukaryota; kingdom Metazoa; phylum Arthropoda; class Insecta; order Trichoptera; family Brachycentridae; genus Micrasema; species Micrasema longulum. The sequence goes on from NW_028277332.1 coordinate 384,902, forward strand.
TCCAAATATTTCAAATTTGGTGGCCGTTTTCAACGAGTTGTAAATAACTCACTTTTAGAAAATGGAAAATCAAGTTCGGGTAGTGGGTTTCGAACCTCTGATCTGTGATCCGTGAGTCCGCAACACTAGCCACCGGACCACAACCCGATTTTCATCATTCCCTTTCTGCACCTAATGGTGTATAGGGCACTGCATTGGTACACCAATCGCAGCGTATCTTGATCATTTTTTGTTACATGAAGGTAAGATGATCAGTCTTACGCTTCAGGTACCAGTCCAGGAACTATGAAATATTTCAGTGCGAAAACACCCTTTTAAATAAATATTTCATATCAACCATGTCGGGAATAGAACTCGAGACCTCTTGCATGGTAGGCAAACGCGCTGACCATTACGCCACGAGGCCGACAAATAAATAAATAAAATTTTAACTTAATATTTGTAAATTAAGTAAAACAATTTACTTTGTTATCACATGTTACGGATTTATTCAGATGATTTAGAGAACATGTGGGTTTTAAGTTTTTTCCAGTTCTGTAAAATTTACAAAAAATGAATGCAAATAATTGTAAATGGAACACATTTGAGTATGTCCAAATGTTTGTAGATAAATACTGAATTTAGCCGTCTAGGGAGCTTGTCAAGATTGAAAGATACTTCAACAGAAATGAAGAACCCCTTTGAGAAGCTAATATGGAAGTCTTTATTTATTTATTTATTATTAATAAACGCACAAAGCGCTCTTACAATAAATATATTTTTATACCCAGCCCCGGGTCTAACCGGATATAGCACCCCGTCACTTACTGACAAATGACTTGAATATATTTATTAATTTGCTAATTTCAGTGATCACTTAATCTAGTACTTATTTACAAAATATTGTTCAATAAATCTGTAGGGGAGGGTGGGCTACAGTGGGACATGGTGTCCAGTGGTCCAATAGCTAAATCATTATCATTTCCCTATCCGCACACAGTGGTCCATAGGACACTGAATTTAAACTCTAATTTCAGCGTACCTTGATCATTTTTGTTACATAGAAGGTGATGTGATCAGTCCTACTCTTCGGGTGAAACATTGCCGTGTTAAATCACCTTCAAAATCAATATTTCACGTCCACCCTGCCAGGAATAGAACCCAGGACCTCAAGCATGAAGGGCGAATGCGCCAACCACTACACTACGAGAGTATTTATTCATATTTTTCTCTCTCAAACTATAATTAATAATAAAAATAATGTGACCTCACTGGAGTTACCCGTGATGAGGACACTTAACAATATACTTTATTGAAATGTTTTCACATTTGAGAATAAACAAAGAAGACTAACTTAATAAACAGAGATAATTAACAAAATATTCAGATATTTTTAAAAACTAGGTTTATATGTACATCTATATTATTTATATTACAAAACGCACAATGAAAATAACAAAAACCTAACATAAGCTATACATTTGTGGGGCAGTTGATTCAATATTGGTTTGGGCGAATGAGACAATCCATTTTACTTCTACCTAGCTCCACTATCCATTTTTTTATAGCCTTTTCAAACATTTTCTCGTTACTGATTGTTTTAATAGATAGTGGAAGTAGGTTATAGATTTTAATTGAATAATACTCAAAATCCCTTTGTCCGAAAGTGGTATTAGTTTGTATTTGTTTAAGTTGACTTTGTGCTGAGGATCTAGAATGAATGAACTCATCCAGGGGTCAGGTTCGATTTCACACCCAGGACTTTATTCTTTATCGGCCCGCTTAGCCACACCCACCGAATTAAATATAATGATGTTCATATAGCATTGTGCTATATTTTACAGTTTTTTAACATCTAAGTTAGTTTCTCAATTTTTTTTTATAAAACTGTGTTTTTTTTAGAGAGCGGTGCCGCCATTAAAATGTCAGCACAAACTAAATAGCGCAGGTATCCTAGAGTGCTGATTGTAAGTAGAACGTCAAACAACATTGGCGTCATTTGCACGACAGGCGTCATAGCAGTACGGACAGTTTGGGAATGTTTTTTCCTGTGTAGCAGTGAACATTTCTGTCTGAAAATGAGCGCAAGCGTAATTTGGCAAGGAATTTTCACTATATTTTGAAATGCATACTCAGTAGCATGATTTTTAAAGATCTCACATTATTCCAAATGATCGTTTTCAACTTCTAAAAACTCCTTATCTTCAATTGTCCGTTTTAAAAAACAAGTTAGTTGATCAGTTAATGAAATGAGGTAATTATTATTAAGATCATGTACAAAAAACATAGATTATTTCCCAGTAACGCACTATATGTAGAGAGTGGACTCCTTAATTTTAGAATTCCAAATCATTAAATTACTGATACCGTTTAAAGTAGGTTTGAGGTCTTGGATTAGCATGGAAGGAATAGATTGACACCTTCTTTAAAAAAAAAAAATTGATATTTATAATGACTTATTGCAAATAAATCTTGTCTTTTGTTCTATCAGCATATGAATGTTGTGTTTTTTCTTTTTTCTTTCGTGGCGTATCATGGCCGCTAGATAACGGCACCGCTTTATTGGGACACCATAACTTAAATCGCTCATATACCAAGAAATATTAGTAGATTTCTCTATCTCCTTCCTCAATTCCTCAATCTGGTAAATCGTAAAGTTTAAAAAGGATACGGCCAATACAGTGGTTAACACCTAGAATTGGTTTATTCCAGAGCTGAGCGACAGTTCTAGCCACCACTGCTACTGTAACTAGCGGGGCGCCCATCCCGGGACCTTTGGTATAGCAAACCACATCTATATCGGTAGGTTTCACGCCAGACTGCTCCAATGCATCTTTCAAAATCTTCAGCACATTCTTCCTATGGTGCTCTGCAGTTTCCCTCGGCAAGAATCCTAAATCATACATTTGGTTTCATAGATTTTTAGGGCTGGTATCCCAAACACTCTCGCGGCCGTATTATCTCGTATATTTACGTACAAAATACATGAGAAAAACTGTTTTCTCGTGCCGCGAGAGTGGTTCAGAATAACACCCTAGATGAGGAATGAGAAAGTTTAGTGGTTTTTCAATTCAGTGGTTTTTCAATTTCAATTTTGGGGTCTCACTATTAGAAAATGGGAATCAGGTTGTGGTAGAGGGGGATTCGAACGGCAGACCGCTGATCCTCAAGTCCAATACTCTGTAACGGGACCGCGGCACAATATTATGCCCACAAATATTTTTTCTCACTGTTTGTGTGCCTTATAATGTAAAATGAATATTGACATTAAATAACCTTCCCCTGGAGGAGTGATGTAAGTACACCGGCAATTTGACAAAACTTCACCGTCTTTAACAATACCAATGCCCAGTTTATTAGCACTGCCTTCAAATCCGATTGATATTACCATTGTAAAATTTAAAAAATACTGATCTAAATAAATATAAAGTTTTGTTTTAGTTTACTACACTTATTGTTTCTGAAACCCGCGAACGAGAAATTTCGGCCACTTCGAATGTGGACAATGTTTAGTTTATTATGCAGTAGTTAAACACGCCAAAAAACGCTTTAGCTTGACGCAGATGACAAAAGTTGAAAGGTGGTTGAAAGTTGAAAGCACAGATTATTACATACATGCTGTTGAAATTTGGTACATTTTGAATTTTGACACTTCGACCACAGATTTCCATACTAATCGGGACATAGATGTTGCCAGAGATTATGCCGTTTGCCGTTGTGTATGGAGATGAAAATAATCGACTAAATTGACTAATCGAATGATTAGTAATCGAATGAAGGAAATAATCGAATTAATCATTCAAATGAATCATTTATTTCCGGTATTAAATTAAATTAATTAATTAATTATGGATAACTTATAAAGCGCAATTTTCGTAATAAAATACCTCAAGGGCGCTTTAAATGGTGATTCTTTTGTTAAGTTAATTTAATTGAAGCTTTTAAATTTGTAATTTAATTAAAATAATGTATTTTGTTGTCACGTGCTACGGATTTATTCAAATGATTTAGAGAACAAGTGGGTTTTAAGTTTTTTCCGAAACATCACTTCACTTTCACAGCCTCGCACCTCTGCTGGGAGAGCATTCCATGCCATAGGGCCTGCGACCGCAAATGCGCGTTCACCAAATTTAGTGCGCTGTTTGCGTAGAAGTATAATATAATTTATATATCGTATAATTTTTATAACTTAATTAATTAATTAAGTTATATAAATTATCCAAACATTAGGCACGTCAGTTTGTTTTTGTTTTACGGCAATAATAATAATGTAAACCATGATCCTTACTTTATGGTATTTAGAATATTTACATGGGTATAATTCGGCGTTGCCAGATCTACCGATTTTTCGGTAGATCTACCGATTTTGGGGGCAATCTACCGATCTACCGAATTCGATTGAAATTCTACCGGTTTTTATACATTTCCTTGTTTTTTCTACAGAACAAAATTTCAATGTAAATAAAACGAATTCATATTACAATAATTTATTGCTTGTTTGCTCACTTCGATTGCCATCAGTTGCTTATTTAAAAAAACTGCTGATCTATCGTACATAAGTATACAATGAATGATATATTAATTATGGAATTGGCTAGTATTGTTGAATATAATATGGTAAAATAAATCATGTCCTAGAATTTCATGACATTATTGAAAAATGTATATATTACTATTTTATGAAGTAAAATATAGAGGGATCACTTTTCACATTGAAAATACCATAAATGGTTTTATCTTCAGTTGAATATCTATTTAAATTTAGTTGAATTTATATAGAGCCTTTTTTGTGAAAATCACCTCAAGGGCGCTGTACAATTAATAAATATCCCAGTACGTCTTGCAGCTACATAGTGCATGGACGGTTGGGATTCTAGTTCCTCGTTTTCAATTAAGATCAATAAAAAAATTTAACAGATAGGAGCTAGATTACAGGACGTCTTGCAGCTACAGGGGGCATAGACAGTTAGAAATTTAGCCCCCATTTACACATTTTAAAAATTGACAAATAAATTTAGTGAATTAATGATATTTAAAAAAATAAAAAATATGAATAATAAGAAGCAGTATTCGACTACATTGCTGCATTCGGGCTTTCATTCAAAACCACCTCTACAAGAGTAGAGGGGGTTGTGTTTCATTCGACTGAATTTACCCATCGAATGTAGTCGACTACTTTCATCGGTAGTTGTGTATTCAATCTATGGTTCCTTAGAATGCTGTAGTCTGTGGAATGCTTAGATAGAGTAAAGAAAAGATATCTGTAATCTGTGGTAAAGAAGTAAACTAAAACTATAAATAAACATGCGGGTTGTGTTGTGAGTATTGCTATTTTCGCTTTTCTCGACTTTCTTCGTGAATTTCTTTTGATAAGCGCCATCAATAAAAGCTTTTATTCCCAAAATTGTTAGCGTTTCCATTGCACTTCTGTCATGAGTTCCGTAAATGTGACAAAGACTGTGTTATCTTCACCAAATCAAATCGAAACTGAGGTAAATAGCAATTGAAAGTGAATTATTTACTAGATTTGTAAATTGGTCATATCAGTAGGGACATAATATGAACAGTTTAAAACATCGACAATGTTTCGAGCAAGTCTAAATGTTTGTAGGTAGGTTGGATTTCCGCCCTAGGGAATCAATTAAGATCTAAATTTTGCAATTTTGTAACAGAAAGGGAAAACATTTACACACTGTTAAACATCCACCATTCTGCCTATGTTCAATTCACAAAAGTCAACAGATGGAGGAGTTGTTGAAATATGGATGTTTAAACATAGGCAGGATGGTGAATGTTACAGCCAATGACTATTTATTTAGTAAGTTATGTTTTATTTTTTATTACATTTGTGGTCGCAGGCCCTACGGCATGGAATGCTCTCCCAGCAGAAATCCGAAACTGTGAGAGTGAAGTGATGTTTCGGAAGAAACTTAAAACCCACTTGTTCTCTAAATCATTTGAATAAATTCTTAGCATGTGGTGGAAAAGTAGTATGAAAAAGTACATTATTTTTCTTAAATTAAAAAGTTTAAATTAAATTTATATCTTTATATAATCATTTTGAAAAGCGCCCCTGAGGTATTATATTACGAAAATGGCGCTATATAAGTTATCCATAATTATTATTATTACAGGTTGTTGCCCCTAATTCCCCGTCGTGTGCACCCAACGAAGCTGTGTTAGATTATATGAAGTATGAGCATAAAATCGAACAGTCCTTGAAATTATCGCAAAAAGAGGGCCATCAGAAGAGAATGCAATCGCTTCGCAAGGAACTGGATTACCTTAACAGCACTTCTTGGCAGTTTGAGAGTGCCGATAAGAACACCGGCTTCTAAATTACAAAACACAATTAGTCTTTAAATATCAAGATGCTGCATATGTTTAAAGCAATTAAGGATTATATATGGAGTGCGCCTAGTGTCGAAGATGATTTGGACGCGAGAAATAAAAGACTAGAGAAAAGTCTACAAATATTGGATGAGCATATTTCGGTTGCGGAAGCAGCAAAACCGAAGGAAATTTTTAGAGACTGCGTTAAAAGAAGCGGTATGTAAATATATATTTTTCTTCTTCTTTTCCACATCCGCTCCTAAGTGGAGCATGTGAACATCACCAGTTGCCTCCAGGAGACCCTATCGCCAGCCAGCATTTTCGCTTCTTCCCACGTCAATCCAGCGCCCCTTAATTCCGCCGAATAAAGTCGAAAGATCGTCATCGACGGCCTTCCGGGACTGCGTGAGCCCGCAGGTTTAAAGAAGAGGCAACTTGGGTTTAGGTTCTCCTTAGACACGCGCAACACGTGCCTAAGCCAGGTCCACTGCCGCATCCTCAAGACGCTCGTTATAAGAGGCTGCTGCGTCCATTCTCGAACTTCAATGTTAGTTATAAAATTGAACCTCCTTATTTATTTATTTCGACGGCTTACGCCTTTGAAAAAGTATAAAATTATATTGAAAAACAATTATAATGAAACAAAACACCTGTACACTAGTATAGAAAATAAAGAAACAAAATATAATCAGCAGAAAATAAAGATACAATAAAGGAAAATTAAATAAGAAATTATATCACCAACAAGCTACAAAAAGTGGCTTGGTGGGATTTTAGTTTTAGTAAAAATATAACATGTGAAATTTTCTTTCAAATTGTAAAATGTGTAGATTTAGTTGACACTGTTAAAATTATACATTGCGGACCCGATAACACAGGTATGCAGCAAATCAACAATAAATATAGAGTTTAAATATAAAAAGTATTGAAGTAACAGAGGCGATGTATCATAGTATAACACTTGGTACATTTTATAATTTAGAAAAGAAGTGATTAAAAAGCATTGATTTTAATTTGTATAAAGAGAAATGAAATAAATCTAAGTTTCCATGTTTGTTTGCTGACATTTGTTGCCGTGGAATACTTAATATTCTTCTCAAAACTCGGAAGTTTGGTGTTTTGAGCTTGACTGGAGTTCCAGACAACACGCATCATGTTAAAAGTTGCTCCAGCGATTCCTAGGCGGGTTGCGAGCTCTTTGTGCTGTGCTTCCATCCTCAGTTATGTGAATTCTCAAGTATTTAAAGCTGTCAACTTTCTCAATCCTCTGTCCATTATTATAGAGAGGCTGATCAGGGTCAGGACAGGATTTGTTGCATATAATCTGCGTCTTTTTTGTATTAAATATATATTTTTTAAACAGTATAAATTAGGGATCAGCCTATTCAGCTACTTTTTTTAATAGTGGATATTCGGCCAAATAGTACGCCATACCAAGTCATGAAAAAAAAACACTTATTACTCAAAAATGTTTATATTTTAATCACAAATTACTAGTTTAATAATAAAACAACTTTGTTTTTAATCACTGATTTTTTATTTTTTTCCACCGACCGGTTTCAAAGCAAACAAGCTTCTTCGTCAAGGTTTACGTAACTAATGAATTATTTCTTATTTATATAATATTTTATGTACTTTTGACTGTGTATTGTAAGAGCCCTCTGGGCGTTTATCAAATATATAACATTTAGTTAAATGTTTGATAGAAAAGTTAATGCTTTAAATATTAATAGATGATATTTTGTGTAGATTATTTTTAAGGCATTGAAGTATATATCTTAAGAAGCTACCTCTGTAATTTTATGTGGTAGTAACAGGGGGTTTGCAATATAAGTTATGTAAACTATTTTTTTTTAATTTCCACTTTAGTTTTTTTTTAAATTTTTTTTTTATTCATATACACTGCACGCAGTGCCTTTTACCACACAAAGAATATATAGTGTGTAAAAAAAACTGTTTTCATCCATCACAACTTACCACTGATAGATTTTAAGTATTAAATTAAAATAAATGTTATATTTGAAGCACTAACTTTGTGGTTATTCACTATAATAAAATAAATAAAACAACTTTTTTCTAACCACTATTTTTTTTTCCACTGACCGGTTTCAAAGAAAACAAGCTTCTTCCTCAAGGTTTAGGTAACCAATGTATTTTTAAAAAATGTTTATTTTATCCATGTTTACTAAATAAAACGTGGAGCTAATAAATCAAGTCTTTTTTCCCCTAAAGGGTGGTAATTTGAGATGAATACTTTCGAAACTAGACAGGAGTGGACTAAAAAAAAATATTGTTTATTTGGTTATTAATTATTTTTTTCTTATTATGAATAGCTTTTTTAATTTCTAAGATTTTTAAGTTGTCTAATTTTAATATTTTATTTTCAACATGAAATACTTTTAATTCAGTATCTTTATTGAAATTATGATTATTTTCTATCAGATGGTTTGCGAATTCAGAAAAATTATTATTATTTAGGCATCCTAAGTGTTATTTTACTCTAATATTAAAGTTTATTTTAGTTTTTCCCATGTTGATTGAATATAAATAATGTGGGTGATATTCATCCGGCTGAACCTACTAGGCAACGCCTGAAAACAATTTTCCTTTTTAGCTTTTGTTAAGTTACCTGTTTATTCACGAATTTCTCTTGTCACGGGCGGTCTTTGCTTTTCAAAATGCACGGTCTGACGTGGTATTCCCATGCTTGAATTTTAACGTATCAAAAAATATTATTTGGACCCGTGCTTAATTACGCGCTGTTTAAATCTGGCAGGATGAAATATAATCGTTACAATACTTAACATAAATTTATCTTTAATTCCACATAATATATTATTTATCCCTTATGCAAACAAAGCATTTTGGTCGGAAAGTGGAGATGCTTCCAGCTTCTCTGAGACTTTCCGGCAACTCATTGAACATTTTAAAGTAAAGGTGGTTTTGAGCTCGTCAGTATCACCTGAGGCAGTCTGAAATCACTACTTACTTCGCATTTCCTACTTGTGTAAATCCCATCTAAATTTAATACTACTTTCGTAGCCGTGTTCTGTGTAACTTAAATTTTTTAAAACTCCTTATGAACTGCCAGTCCATATTATTTAGAATTAGAATTAGTCCGTTTTCACTGTGAAATATTAATTCGGCAGGTCGTATTGAACTGACTCCCGACTCCGGGGGAGTTATCGATGGCATCTTCTTCACCTGCGACATCCAGAGACCGCAAAACCTCAAGTCCGGAGATACGGTCCAATACCTCCGCTACCAAAAAAGTGAGGATCACAGGCCCCAAGTAATCCAGATTCTCTCCGTCGTCGAAGACTTCTTCACCGGTGACGACGCCTTCGAAGAGACAGTCAACTATGATGTCGCCAACAGAGTTATCATTTCCAAAGTGGTGGAGAGGTTCGAGAGGGAAGTGGTTATATCAGAAAAGAATATTAGGTTTAGCTTGGATAATGTTTCGACCAGCTTTGTGCCTATGGTCGGAGATTGGCTGGAACTTAATGTAAAGGCTCAACTCGTTGAAGATACAGGATGCGTCAATGAGGATACTATCGGGGCTGTAAGTACTGCTGATATATAAATATTACATACAATGGGTAGCCAACATAGCGCAATTTAATAATATTTATTTAATTAAAATTAAAACTAAAACATCTTGTTTTTATTTATAATGTAATATAAGTTTATTTATTCATGTTCATGAACTTGTTAAGGCTTTTTAGGCTGTGTCCGTGCCATAATAATTAACAACAATAAAAAATACATAGTAAAATTAATTAAATTATAATAACATGTGATGCAATGGAATAACAATTCAGAAAAATAAATAATAACATTCCAAAGATGATAACAAAAAAAAGAAACATATAAATATTAAAATATAGAGTATACAAATTTAGTTACATACATAATCAAATGTACAAAATAATAGAATCATTAAATTAATAGAAAATAATGCAAAAACAATTGAAATGATAATTGAGATATGGTTTTATAGATTAAGAAATTAAAGTAATAAATTATGAAAAAAAAACAAAATATCAGGGTATAAAATAAGCAAATAAAAAAATGGAAGGAAAGCAGAAAGTATATTTTTGAAATTTAAAAAATTGCTAATCTCGTCCCTATCAATGTGCAACAGCCGATTGCAAACATTGTTCTTAAATACGTTGGCCCTTGTGGAGTTTGTTGTGGCTGCCGGAAGATGATTAAAAAATTTAGGAGCCAGGAAGGTAAAGTTTATCTGAGCTAGCTTTGAGTGAGCGGTCGGGCCGAGGTAATTTATCCTTGCCGCGGATCGCATCTGTATATTTTTCTGTGTCCTGACTTCATCTACAGATTTCCAGAAGTTCACATGTGCCTCTTTAACAAATAGCTGCCGTGCATCCAGATCAGATATTACAATCACCGACCGGTTTTGATGCTACACGAGCTTCCTTATCAGGGTTCAATTTAGTATAATTTTAACAGTGTCTACTAGATACTAAGTGCAATGCATACGGAGGTAATAAGTCAAGTCATTATGTCGGCTAGTATTTTGTGTTTGTGAAAGTACGGAGTGAGGAATGTTATTATATTTTAATTTTGATTATGTAATGAATAACCGCAAAATCTCAATCAAATTTAAATCGGGCTGTGGTCCCGCGGCCAGTGTTGCGGACTCACGGATCAGAGATCCGAGGTTCGAACCCCACTCTATCCTAACTTGATCATCATTTTCTAAAAGTGAGTTATTTACAACTCGTTGAAAATGGCCCCAAAATCGAAATATTTGGGTAAATAATAAGAACGCAAATATTTCTATTTTTTTTTTAAAGTTAGTGCTTCAAATACAATTATAAATTTTATGTATCTATTTATTCTTTTCCATGTTCAAAGTGTTAAAATGTATTTTTTTTATTTATTATAAAACTTCATAAAATTGTATGTTACATTTATTTTTATTATATACATTCAAACAAAACTTAAATTCATACAATTGTTATTACTTTATACTTAAATTATTTTAATTTATGCTCTGTTAATTTCATAATTATAAAAACCCCCGCTTGCACTTGCATATAACACAGAAATTTGTTTAGTCTCCCACCAGTCTGACGATGTCGGTCACGGCGAAACTCGAGCACTGGTAAAAATTATAAATAAATGTGGAATAAAATTATTAATGTATTTTAATTATTATAATCAATTTTGCAGTCAAACATTTCAATTAATGCTTGTACTTTGTCATTGTTCAGACAACACCAATTCGAAAAATCGTAATTTGAATGTCTGGTTGGAAACCAAGGAAAAATCTTTGGTAAAAAGTTTTGGTGGTTATGTACACAGCATAATTCCTTCTTACTCTTTTCTTTCTGGTCATTTGAATATAGATATGTTGTACAAATTGTGGTAATATATCTGATTCAAGGTTTTGGAGGTCGTAAGTGTGAAATGCCTCAGGAGTATGGTTAGAGAGGGGCTAGTGGTGCAATGGGACCCAGAAAACATGGTTGGCATCATCAACAATTTAGTCTTCTTTACCAAGGATGCTTGTGACTTTGGCTACGTTCCCCGTCTAAATGACATGGTGAGATATTCTTTTTAAAAAAAAAATTATTCATAAATTTCATAAAAAGTACATGTTTTTGTAAAATTCTAAACATATCTACTTTTACACATCTAGTAAATGTTATCACTGTAACTCTCCAAAAAAAGAGAATAACTCTTGTGCTTGGAGAGTGACTTACGCTGTTTTAGTTGTTTATTTATAAGAGTTTATATAATTTTAAATACGAGTACACGAAAAAGAAAAATAAAAACATAGGATATATAAAGAAAAAACATAAAACAATAATACATTCATACTAATTAAAATTTAATGTTGTTTTTACACGAGTTCAAAAAATTTCTTTAGATTAACTTTAAATTTATTTATTGATGTATTATTTTTAATAGTTTTTAGTTCATTAGGAAGATTATTATAATTTGTTACACCTTTGAAGACAAAGCTATTTTGACCATGACTTGTATGGAATTTAGGAATTTTGATATTATTTTGGTATCTGAGTTACTTATTCATTTCAAATTCTTTTATTTTTTCTTTTTTATATATTTGTATAATATAATTTATTTTATAAAGAGTGTCTACTGTATGAACCTTAAATATTTTATATAGACTTTCCGTATTGAATGTTGAGGGTTTCTTTAAAATTATTCTAACTATTTTATTTTTGACAATCTTTTATGGCCCCATTTTTCTTTACAAATCTTTGTCTAAAATTCTATAATCATGATTGGATTAACAAATCAGGGACTGTTGCTAGGTTGGTCTGTTCAAAATTTTTGTTCATGTTCAAACGACATTATAGGGAAAAAAATCTGTTTTTTTTAATGTTCCCGAATTGATTTTATATAAAAAAAAAAATAATGGCTTAATTTAACGAATCTCATAATATTTAATCTTCCTAAAACTCGCACGCGATAAAAAAAGGCAGCGCTTTTTTGTACTAATAAATCTAGTACTAATTATTAAATTTACTCGCCTATTTAGAGGCTACAGAAACATGGCAACGAATTTAGCTCTATTGATATCTTTTGCTGTTCAATATCGAAATTTAAAGAAAGTCTTATTGATGGTAGAATAATTTATTGGGTCATTTAGCCATTTTGTGTCAGAGTCCCATTATTGTTTTTGCGGTTTTATTTATATAATTTAATATCCATTAGTATTTTTGTGTTAGTTTATTTTGTACAGTTTGTAAACCTGCTCCTGTATACTTTTCACCATGCAAAAGCCAGCTAGGGCGTTAATAAATGAGTCACAGCGGGTTTTGTAACTCACAGTTCATGTATTTCGTTCTCAGGTAGCCGTGAATGCCGTGGAAAGTGACCAGGGAAAATACGCATGGCGAGCTCTGGGCGTTTCTCCCCTGCGTGATGCTCCCAAAGCCAACAAACAGCTTGGCGACTCTGCACCTAGCACTGTCAAGGGGATTTATATTACGGATTCTACGAGTTTTGGCACACTTACATTTTATGAAACTAAAACTTTAACTATAGAAGTTCATAACAGAAGTTCTACAATCCTAAAATTTATCGATTGTTATTTCCTAGGAAAAAAATGTAATTCTCAGATGGAAATGGTTAGCGGCAAACCCCAATGCAAGAATCTAAACCCAGGTGCAAGTTTAAACATTAGTTTTAAATGCACTCCTTCCTTTTTAGGGTATTCAGAAGAAACTGTCGCTTTCAAATTCCAAAATGTTATAATCAATCGTTCATTAAAAGTTCTTGTAGAGGAGAATAATACTATATGGTCCAAATTATCTGCTCCTAGAGGAAAAATAGATTCTTATAAAACGAGAACTCTAAAATATTTGGAACACAAAAAACAGTTCGATCAAATTTGTTTAGTACGTGGTGTAAGGATGGTAAAGCCCCCGAACTTTATAGCTGTGCGTACTCCGTATTACGCTATTCCTAAAAGTATGTGGAACGTTTATTACGATATATACCAGCATAAGAATTTAAAGGAAGCAGATTTAGTTCTAGGAGATTCTTTTCCTTGTATATTACAAAGTTTATCCATTAATAATTATGCACAAAAATTCCACATTCTATTGTATCTGGAAGAAATAGAAAGTACCCTGAAATTACAACATTACGATAAGATGAACGCCCACCTGAGCCGATCCGGAGAATACTTGTGCCTGGAAGTAGAAGGACTCGCAGAAAACCGACCGTCTCTGTTGGTGGGAGATTCTGTACACGTGTGCTTCACGAGTCAGGAACATCGCTACGAAGGGATCATCCACGAGATTGGGGGCATTAAGATATATATGAAGTTTGCTTCACAGTTTCATCAGTTGTACAACGGAGAAGATCTACAAATTCACTTCAGCTTCAACCGATCTACATATACCAAATGTCACCATGCCGTAGATTTGGCAGTAGACCACTTCGGTGCGGAAGGTTTATTCCCTAACCAACTGAACATTAAACCTTCCCAGGTGAATATCGTTGACCAGACTGGCCGACCTGAAGAAGCTCAAACTGATGCCGACACCCCTAAATGGAAGATGAGACATATACAATGGATAAACACTAATCTCAATCCTATTCAGAAAATGGCTGTCAAGAATATCCTCCAAGGAGTTGCTCGACCCCTCCCATACGTACTGTTCGGTCCTCCCGGCACCGGAAAGACCATAACCCTCGTGGAGACCATTCTCCAAATCTTTTGCCTGGTACCCGAGTCTAGAATCCTCGTCGCCACACCCTCTAATAGCTCTGCCAATCTGATAAGCGAAAGGCTAATAGATTTGGGTGATGTAAAACCCGGTACTTTAGTGAGAATTCTCTCATATTCTATGCTTAATTCTCCCAAAATCTCTGAGAAACTAAAACCATATTGTGCTACTTTGGATATCAGTATAGAAACCAATAAAAGTGCCAATTTTAAGTTCCGTAAAGTAAGAAAAGACGGTGTTCAGATGAACTGCCAGAAGTCTGTTATCGGGAGGCATCGCATCACTGTAGGGACATGCGGGGCCATCGGTGGATTATATCGCTTGGGGTTCCCTCGCGGTCACTTCACACACATTGTCGTGGACGAGGCGGGCCAGGCCATAGAACCAGAATTGATGATTCCTTTAGCCTTTATCGACCAATATGGCGGACAGGCTATTCTCGCAGGAGACCCGATGCAACTGGGACCTGTCATAATATCCCACGTTTCGGACAGCTGCGGCCTCGGAGAATCCTACATCGAGCGGTTACTGGGGTGCTTCCCTTACCGGAGGGATATACACAGTTTCAAGGGAGATCTGGGAGGCTACGACCCTCGGCTGGTGACCCGCCTCACCATGAACTACCGCAGCATACCCCGACTGTTGAAGCTTCCCAGCGACATGTTCTACGAAGGGAGCTTGATCAGTCAGGTGAATCCGGACCGGGATCGGATCGCGGAGGATGTGCGCACTATCCAGTCCGGGCTGGAGTGGAGTGAGGAATACCCCGCCTTGGTGTTCCACGGCGTGCGCGGTCAGAACATGCAGAGTACAGATTCCCCGTCGTGGTACAATCTTCACGAAGCGTCCATGGTGATGATGTACGCAGTGAAGTTGTACAATATGAACTTCACCCCAGACGATATTGGCATCATTTCTCCCTACTTGGAGCAGGTATTGTATATAACCAACCACTTACCGATCTTTCTATGTCTACCGGTTTCGAGACATACCTGTCTTTTCATCAGGACACCAATTAAACTAGCATGAAAATCCCTCTACGCTCAATGTCAAACATTTTCATAAATTATAATCAAAGCACGTTAGCGTTAGCTGTAACATTGTAATATATGTATATATTCTTCACAGGGGGTTTAATCTAGTCCTTGTCTACAAAGATTTGAACAAACTCAAAATATTGTTGATAAAACCAACCGGTTCAAGAAGGAGTATAAACATTAAAAGATATTTTCGATACACTCGATGGCAATAGTATTTTTCTTTTTCCATAAATACTATTAGAGTAAAACATTAATATCGATAATAATAATGGGAAGCTGTGCATAATCGCTTATACGGACCGTTCGCCATTGGATAGAAGCCCCGCGTTAAATTCCTGGGATGTTTAAAATGAAACAATAGTTTAATGGGTCGTATCACACTGTTATATTTTATCATCTAGATATTTCAAGCATCGGGCTCGTGGCGAGCACGTGCGGGGCGGGCCGGTCTCGTTGAACAGGATATAGGTTGATGGTCGTCCTGTGGGCTTTAAATGGTTGAAATGTGCAATTGAACTAATCTAATTCTGTAATTATGGATTGAATGACAGGTGTCGTGGCGCAGTTGGTTAGACGACCAGCTGCGAAACTGGCGTCGCGGGTTCGATTCCCGCCAGTTGCAAGAAAAAATCCAAGAAAGATTTTTTCTCAATTGATCTGGGTGTTGTGGTGAATTTTTCATTACCTCCTTCCATACCCCTCTATCCCACCTGTTGACAAGCCTCTAAATAGAGGCTCAGCGGGTTGTTCCTTTACAATAAAAAATAATAAAAATGTTTTGTTTTTGTAGAACCGGCTCATTCGGGCGATGTTTGAAGACATGGAACTGGATCTTCCCAAGATTGGAACGGTAGAAGACTTTCAAGGACAGGAGAGGAAGATCATCCTGATGTCATGCGTGCGTTCCATTCGGTCTGCCATAACATGTGACGTGACCTACAGTTTGGGCTTCCTGAAGAATCCTAAAAGACTGAATGTGAGCTTGACGCGGGCCAAAATTTTGCTATTTATATTTGGCAATCCCCACCTATTGGCCATAGACAAATATTGGCACAAAGTTATAAAACACTGCATTGAATATGGTAAATATATGGGATGCGATTTACCAAAGGAATTTAGAGACATTTAACTTTACATGTATTTCACAATTCCTGTAAATATAATTTAGTTTTATTCATTAAGTTTTTAAATCTACCAAGATTCAAATAGTGGGTTTAATTTTTAATTTAATAGTCTGGGTTGTTGTGTTGTTTTTTTTGGCAAGATATCGACGCTGGAAAGGCTATTTACTTTAAGCGACATTTTGCAAACTTTACAGAGCCATTTAAAAATTTTATAAAATTATATCTCATAAATTATACCTCCATTCAGAACATCGTCTATAGATGAGGTAAACCATATATTAATGTGTATTTGTGCAATGTGTATAGCGCGCATTACTACTCAGAGAGAAAAACACTACCAATATCTGAAAGGCCATATTTATTCAAGTAAGGAAATTAAAATAATATGTGTACACATTTCAATTAATTAAGAGTATTATAATATAATTTCTCTTCATGTTTGTCAGGAAAAGTGAAACAAGTTCATATATGAGTGTAATTATCTGCCGATTATGATATTCCCCTCTGGAAGTTATTTGAGACACCTTCGCCGTTCAGGCGAGTCACTAACCCAAATAAAACATCATTTTGATAAATCGCAATTTGAAAGTTTGGAGACCAAGGAAAAATGATTTTTTTGCGTTTTGGAGGTTATATGTATGCAACATAATACATTCACGTCTTTTTAATAAATTCCATTGCTAACTTTTCTTTTCCGATCCATTAAAAAATATTTGGAAGGGTTTTTTTAATGAGGTGAGGTGGCTAAACGAGGTGGCGAGGCGGTTTCCTTTTTCTCATTGAGTAATAGTTTTGATTTAAGGTAATTTATAAACAAATACGTTTATTTCTATTTTTATATACTTTTAACTTTTTAATATTTTTTTTTTCTATTGAATATGTTCTGTAACTTGAATTATAAAAATAAAACTTTTATTTTATTGGTTGGTTGGAAGAAATTGCCATTTGGCAATAAGCCCGCCAATGTACAAATAACATTATGTACAAAAAGTTAAATAAATAAATAAATAAAAGGAAGGAAATATTAGGAATATGTAATTATTATGTTGTGTTTAATTTATTTTTTTAAATGTAATTACAGTAAAACCCATGTTTTAAGTTTTTCAAGGGAGCAACAAAAAAAGTGTAAAACTGAGGAAAACTTTTAAGTGAGGAAATGAAAAATGTATGGAAAAATGAAATTTCATTAAAATATAATTATTGTACTTGTTGGCCTTGGCTACACTAAATTTACTGCAGAAAAATTGTAAGAACTGTCATGATTGGGGATTATTCATATTTACCAATTATAAAATATTTTGTATTTTTTCAAACAATACTCTACAATGTGCTATTTTTTATTGAATTAAAAAAATATATATTTATAAATAATGTTATCTATTTCATTTAAATTATTTATTGACAATTCTTGATGGAATTCCATTGTAATGATGTTATCTGGGTATTTAACCTTAAAAACACGAAAATAAAAATTTGAATTAGCTAGCATAAAATGCATACAATGATTTTTTCCCTAAATATTGGGAAATTTGATTTATATGGTATCACTTTTTTTAGTATGACACCACAAAATTTCAACTGGCTCATCTTTTGACAGATCAAATGAGTTATGAAAAAATTTCGATATAACCGGGGTTATGAAAAACGTTAATTGGGGGGAATATTTGAATGAGAATGTATGGAAAAAAAATGGGACCTAAATATTTCGATGCAAAAAGTGGGAAAACGTAAAAACGAGGTTTTACTGTATTATAATGTGGTTAAAAAATATTTTTTAACATGCTTTTTTTTTGTTTTGATATACATATATTGTAATATAAAATTACATAGCAAAAAAGAAATTATTTGGATTTACACAACTTTTTTCTAAGTTACCTTGGTGACATTTGCTTCTTAAAAAACATAATTTTAAGCTTTGAGTGATGTCATTTTTAGGGTTAGTGACTTTAAACTGAACAGCGATGATACATTTTTAGTGTATCGAGTTAGATTAGCAAGTTAATATAATATCTCTAATCATTTCTAATTGTCGTAATTTAAAAATGGCGTAATGGACAAAGTGTATTTTTTATTGATTTAACTCCTTATACATAATATATATTCGTTAATTGGTGGGCTTATTGACAAATGGCAATTTCTTCCAACCAACTGATAAAAGTGTCGTTTATATTATTTAAGTTTGGAAAAGTATTTGAGAAAAATGAAATAATCAAACTAAATGTATATAAAAATAGAAATAGCAATATTTGTCAATTAAAATCAACAATAGTATTCAGTGGGAAAAAGGAATAAAGAGAGGAAAGGAGGAGATATCAAAGAAGAGAAAGATGTTTCTTCAGGTGTGATTTAAACAGAGATACTGTAGTAACCAACATCTTTGATAGTGGATAGGAGATGATTCCAGTCGAGCCGCATTGACACTAAATGAGTTAGAGAAAAAAGAGGAATTGTGGAGGGGTATTAAGAGGGTGCTTTGAGTGTTAACATTGTTTAAAGGAAAGAAAGTTTTAAAAAATATTCATTTTTTGTTTTTTAAAATTATTTTTTTAAAGAAATATTTGCATTATGATTCACACAAATATTTAAATTTTATGACCATTTTCTTTTACTCTTACAAATTTATATTTTATCCTTCACAGAATTCGAAATTACCGATATGTACAGATTACATTAAATAATAATACATATCAGTGGCAGAGGCTAAATAACTTAGACAAGTGAATTTTGCAGGCAAAATTACAGATTTAAAAAATGAGCATAACTGTTTTTATTTTTAATCAATTCTAAAACAATGTGGCTCAGACAGGCATTATGTAAAGCTATGCAGGATAAATAAATATCAACAGGATAAAGTTTATATTTGAAGCACTAACTTTGTGGTTATTCATTATAATAAAATAAATAGAACAACTTTGTTTTTAACCACTAATTTTTATTTTTCACCGACTGGTTTCAAAGCAAACAAGCTTCTTCTTCAAGGTTTACGTAACTAATGAATTGATTCCTTTTTTTTATTTCTATCATGTTCACTAAATACTACACGTGGACCCAATAAATCAAGTGGTTTTTTTCCTTTGTTTCCCTACCCAAATTACCACCTGTGTATTTATTTTATTAAATATTAACAGATTTTTATGTAAACCTAAACAATGACTTGTATAAATAAGTGTAATTTTGTGTTGCATAATTCATAAAAATGTAAATGCCAAAATTTACATCCGATAACCACCACGGGTGTCGGCTCGTTGACGCAGCTTGAAATTCTAAAAAGTGGTACAAGTAACTCAATTTTAGCTAGTGTCGGACTAGTCACACAATCCCTTTACCGCTGATATTATGTAAGTTATCTAAACATTCCTGTTTTCTTACAAATATAATTTTTAAATAGTTCCATAACCCCTTTACAGCATTGACTGCTGATATTTTCTAAGTGGGATTTAAATATGCCTAAAGTGGTGTGTAGCATATATATGTCGTATGCATAAGAAATGACAAAATACTATTGTTTGAATTTCATACAGTTTTGATTTTCAGCTATGAATACTCCCGATATCAGAGAAATGTGCTTCAATAAACGATGTAGGTATACCAAACATAGAAGGAAACTATTAAAAACTCATTGTGATTTTTATCTGTTATTATTAGTATATAATATAGTTGGCTGTGAGGCTATTGTAAGACAAGTGAGTTGTATGTAACAGCTGTATTACTTAAGAAATAAAAATATTAATAAAAAGGTGTCCTTTAATTTATGTCCATTGTCAATATATTTACAGTAAAACCATTAAGTGTTGAACTGAGGAAAACGCTAAAGTGAGGAAATGAAAAACTGCAGAAAAATTGTAAAAACGGTCATAATTGGGGATTATTCATATTTTCTATGATTTCATTAAAAAGAAAGTATTTGTTCATTTTTCACATTTTTTCACACTCATTTTTGTTTTCTTTATTAAATTTAAAAAAAAGACATGTTTAAATAATTTTATGTAGGTACTTAACCCTTAAAACACGAAAATAAACATTTGAATTTGCATAAAGTGCATACAATGATTTTTTCCCTAAATATTAGGAAATTTTATTTATATGGCACCACACAATTTCAACTGTCATTTGCATCGCGGTAAAACTGTTTCACACTTTTTCTCTGTAAACAATTTTCTTTCGAAATTATGTTTGTAACTTCAAATAATATTTCTATTGCCAAGTTTTTAAACGTTCTGCATCGTAATTTATTGATGTAAAGACTTTATTCTTCCTAGAGATGCGTCAACCGCATGCCAACCGAATTTAGTTTGAGACAACAATTTACACATTTTTTTATTTACCTTGATTTTATTCACCATTTTAGAAAACGCGGCGGCGCGCGGCATGGCGTCAGATCGAATGAGTTTCGTAAAATTTTCAATATAAAACTGGAGTTGTAAAAAACATTAATTGTGGGGATATTTGAATATGTATGGAAAAAAATGGGACCTAAACATTTTGACGTAAAAGGCGGTTTTTTTTTAAATGAACAATTTTGAACGATGTCACTAGTTCTTCCGAATCAACCAGTGATAGTGTTTTTTTAGGTTTCCGGTTTACGGGAAGCCAATTTAACAATCAGCAGAACTCGCCGAAGAGAACTTGCGACGTCGCACATGGAGTAATTTCAAAGTTACAACACTTTAAAAAATCAAAGCGCTAATATTATACATACATTAAAATATTTTAAAAATTTTGTTAGCTCAGTTTGATATTCTAGTAACAAATAAAAAAAAAACCACCGAACTTCCTCATTGGAGGCCAGAGGATATTACAGCCGGCGATTGCCGACTGTTTCCTGCTAGTTTTTAATTACGTATTTTACCTAATAATTTACGTCAATTATTTTACTTATCAACAAATGCGGTTTCAGAAATCCTCCTTCGTAAGATGAATTGCCAAAATTTTTTAAATTAAAAATTTATTTTGTACAGAAGTGCAATGCGTTGCTATTGATAATAAAAATAAAACATTTTTTTAGTTGTAATTTCAATTTTAATTATAAAACCTTCACAAAATTATTTGATACAGAGTTTTAGGATAACTTAGAATTAACACTCAGAATTCTTGAGTTCCCCAGCGTATCTGAAAAACAAGAGAAAAATTCATTACTTTTAAACTCGGTAGTTTTTTCTGCAGCTGGAGAAAACATGGAAGATCGAGAAATATGTCGCAGGAATAAATTCAACAGTAAAAATTCAGTGCATGAATGTGGAGAAAGCAAGGTCTGTATGTAAAGATATAACATTGTATCTTCTCTAAACAGTTGGCATCAAAAATATTTTTAAAACACATTTTTATTTGCCCAGATATTAACTTTTTTTTTGAAATATGTGCTAGTATATTAAAATTATAATTAAATATTTTTAAAAAGACTTGTTTTATTTTTTAAAGAGTTGTTGGAGAAAGTCCAGAGAAGAGTAACTAAAATGGTAGTTTCTCTAAGAAATAAATCATACGAGGACCACTTAAGGGAGCTTGGGTTAAGTTCACTGGAAGAGCGGAGGCAGCGTGGTGACTCGATTGAAACATTCCAAATCTTAACTGAGCAATATAATGTACCCAAGTTGAAATCAATGTTCACTATGAATGAAAACCGCCCCTGAGAAGGGGTCATTCATTGAAACTCAACACTACCTTCTTCTCATCCAACCCCAGGAAGAACTTCCTGACAAACCGAGTTGTGGAGAAATGGAATGGCCTTCCCGAGAAAGTGATTAGTCCTAGTTCAGTTAATGTGTTCAAAAACCGCCTAGATGCACACATCAATTTATAATGTTTAATAACCGTGTACACTTGATATACACGCATCAGATTAATAGCTGCTAGTGTATTATTAATAATAATATATGGACAAACAAGTTGTGGCAAAGCAGGGTTCAACCCTTAGACCAAAACTCTGAAG
This sequence comes from Micrasema longulum, assembly GCF_059751315.1. NCBI lineage: Eukaryota > Metazoa > Arthropoda > Insecta > Trichoptera > Brachycentridae > Micrasema > Micrasema longulum. The sequence goes on from NW_028277332.1 coordinate 407,544, forward strand.
AAAAAAGGAATTTAATAATATTCTTCTTACATCCTGGTTCCTGGCTTTATGTTTTCTCTCCACTAGAGATGTGAGGGCTTCAGAGCGAACGGACAACGAGTCGATCTTCTCGATGAGCTGCTGGTACGGAGACATGGGCTGTGTGCCCATCACAACATGCCCCAACTTGGAGTCGATCTTGGCGTCCAACCGCGCATTACGGATCAAGTTCACGATCCAACGCTCCGCATCCTCAGGGTCCATGTTCAGCTTCTCAGCCAACATACTGAAGATATAACAATGTATTAGTTTGTAGTCGAGAAATATCAATCTTGATAAAATCCTTTGAGGGTTAAATTTAGAGGAGTTATCAAAAAAGTAATTTGTATGAAATAAAACTGCCAATGTTATCGTTTTTGTTGAAGAACACAAAGGTGTTCTTCTTACTTAAAGAAGTATAGATTTCCAATATTTCGAAATCACAAATATGCAAATATGTACATTTTCTTATAGATAGCCAAATACTTTTATTTACACAATACTTTAGTTTAACACATAATTTATATTATGATTACATTATAATTTATATTATTATACCTTTGTGTCACTAACCCAAAGCAATAGTGAAAATAAACCTGAAACTTTCAACTTTGATATAAACACGAAGACATTGTTATAAATTAATGTTTCCAAATAATAAAATAAATGAATATTTAGTTTACCTATTTAAAAATAAGTATATTATTCATATTCTACTAAATAATTTAATTCAGCTAGACCCTTTGCAAACTTAGAAGTCCGATTATCTCAGAATTTGTTTTTCAGAGATGTCTCACAGTTGCTTTGGGCTAACGATATTGGGATTTTATTTTATTTTGTTAGGTAACTCAACAAAGATACATACTAGAAAACATACTATTTGAAAGTATTCATCGATACAATTTGACATGCATATTTATTTAATATGTATTATTTCTTAATATATAGATTTATATATTAGGATATAATACATATTAAAAAAAATAAATTATACAGGATACAATGCAATAAAAAATAAGTTGTAAGTGTGAACTTTTTAAATAAGATTTATTCCTAAGAGATTATTCGCAAAAGCTGAGAGAGTATCATAAACAATGTTGATTTTATTGTTTCGGCAGTAGGTATATATTATATTCCCGACACATGCGGGCCACAGGTGAGTGGTGTGTAGCATTACTTGAAAACAAAGGCAGTTTAAATATTTCTCGATGCCTGAGTGTTCTCAATCCCGCATTTATTTGTATCTACTTTATAGTTTAATATTTTTATTTTTTTTAATTTTATTTATTAGGGATATCAACAGTAATACATGTAACAAAAATACAACAAATAAAATATACAGAGAATAAAACCAATGACAGATATCCACAGAAATACATTAAATACACCTACAATACATACTAGTGTGCTTGTGTGAGTGTAAATGAGTGAGAAGGTGGGTGTTATATTGGAATGAGGGTGGACATGTGTGTAAATATTGCACAAGTGTCAAGTGTCGAAAATATAAATAAAATAAGATAAAATAAGACTTTATTATTGAAACTAAGCATAAGACAAAAAAGTATGTTTTAAGACGCGCATTTTAAATGTTATTTTTTTACAATCAAATGGATCAATAAGGGCAAAGTTCAAATTATATTCACTAGCAAACGTATAAGTGGAAGATTTTATACAGAAATTTTATATTGAAAACAACGCAGCGTTTTATCAGAGAATTAAAATGAAAAAGAGTTAGAAGTTGCTCGTAATTTGAATTTGAACGTGGGTTAGAAATTTGAAACTTATACAAAAGCTACTTTAAGAACTTTTTTGTGATTATATAAAAATGACAGTTTGCCATTGCTTGATTCACTTTGTTTATAAAAATAATAATAAGACCGAAGAAAACTAATGAAAATATATTAGAAATTCAATATTATGGAATTACCGCACATTATTTTAATTAGATTGTAAAAGCAAAACTTGTAAAAGCAAGGCTGGAACGTTTATGATATTATGTAAGTTTAAAAATGTTAATAAAAGCTTTTCTGCAGCATTGAAACTGAATGACTATATTTGGTAAATTTCAGTTACTTTGCTACGGATTTTTTTTGTGGCTGTGGTGCAATTAAAGACAATAGACATTCCAGGGATGAGATGTTTGATGTATGTATCTTTGTGCAGAAATAATTACCCAATACTGATGCACTGATGGATTCTACAGAAGGTCTCGAAGATCATAAGACGAGCGTTCTCCACAAACTCGTCAATGCACGCAATCAGGAAGAAGTCGCTGAGGAGGACAGACTGACACTCGTGCAGTTTCTGTCTCGCTCCCTCAAAATCGAAATTCACGTACAGGTGCTCGATGAACTCCGTGATGGGGTCTCTAGAGGACAATAATGGAAACATAATTAATGAACCTCTAGACGATACATGTACAAATGACGCGTGCCAATCAAAAAGGAAATCTCCGCTGCTTAAAAACTTTAGAGTGAGATATTTTCATATAATAAAATAAATAAAACAACTTTGTTTTTAACCACCAATTTTATTTTTCACCGACCGGTTTCGAAGCAAACAAGCTTCTTTGTCAAGGTTTACGTAACTAATGAATTGATTCCTTTTTATTTTATTTCTATCATGTTCACTAAATACTACACGTGGACCCAATAAATCAAGTGGTTTTTTCTTACACGGGTGGTAATTTGATATCATTATTTTCGAAGTAAGCCAGGAGAGGACTAAAATAGCTTTTTTAGTTTTTTTTAAAAACGCTTTTTTAATAGATATTTTCAATTTAAAAAAAATGTATTTGCTAAAGTGACAATAAGACCATGTGGCATTTAAAGATGATTGAAAACAACAACAAACTATCACACCGTTTCTCCGTAGGGGTAGGTAGAGAGGATAGAACGCCATATCACTCTAATCTTTGCATACAGACCTCGCTTCCTCTGCATTCATACATCTCATGCACGCACGCCGATTATTCCTACTTTTGACATGTCCATCTTCAAGTATTTGATGGACTTGATCGTGCCATGTCTTTCTCGGTCTTCCTCGTTTTCTGCATCCATCAACATTCGTATCGTAGATCCTTTTAGCCGTTCTTTCGCTGTCCATTCGCTCTACATGTCCAAACCAACCGATTGTAAATCAGTCAGCAAAACAAAAAACTAAGGAATCAATGATTTTTCTGTGTAATATTATCTAAAGATGGGATTGACAGTCCAAATTTAGAGTTAATCGGAGAATATAAGTTAAATAAACACGGTGTTGGGGCCATATACTATGACCGGAAATTTAAATGGAGGGTAATTAATTATGTTATATAGGTATTTGAAATGTTTAGAGATTTTAGTTTAAAATTTTAATTGGCTTAAAACATGGTTAATCCTTTTTTCTTTCTTTTTGAAATTCAAATATGTTTTGTGAACTTGACTAAGGCGTTTGATAAGGTGTCGCAAAAATACACTACTAGAAAGGGAAAATACAATAGTAAAGACTATTCAAGATCTCTATACTGAAGAACAAAAATTAAAGTTGATAATGAATTGACCAAGGAAACTCCAGGGAGATAGCCTCGAGTCCTTTTCTGTTTAATATAATAAAGGAGAAATCATAGAAGAGGTGACTGGCTCGGGACGGGGTTACGAAATGGGCAATAAAACAATTATTATGATATGCTATGCAGATGACGCAGCTATTAGCCGAATCTAAGGTTGACCTACAAAGAATGCTGCATAAATTCCACCTATAGTCCTTAAAATTTAGCTTGATTAGAATGACAGTTGTCAGCTAAAGTGACGACATAACTTTGTAGTGACGTCTAAGGAATGATTTATATTGACACACGAAAAATCATTTGTATCTGGTATGTTAATTTATTTTTTAAATACAATGCTTGACATATAAATCAACATAATTGTATTAAAACAACATTAAAACTAAAATAAACCTAATTATTAATGACGTTTTTACAAGGTTACATCATTTTGCAAAAACGTCAGAGATGGGACAAATTGATCAATGTAAATTGATCGAATAAAAAAATAATTCATTTGATGTTGTTCATGAAAAAAGTATAAATGTCTTATTTTTTGGTGAATAATTGTCTTAAACACACCATAATAGACTTTTTTTGCGTTTTTATTTCAATTTTCAGAAACAGAGCTCATGTCTGCATGAAAAAACTGATAAAATCGATTTGATCGGTACATGATCAGTGATCAGTGATCAGTAATTTTCCATCACTATTGACAATTAGTTTGGCAGCTGTCATTTTAATCAAGCTACACTTTTGCTACATTAAGGACTATAGTCGCCGAGTGATAAACATGTTTGAAATCACTCTTACAGACCGATTATCGGTATGTAGCAGATCGTCTACATTGAGCATTGTAGGGTTAAAAATGATTAAAATACAATTGCATTCAAATTTGTGTGAAATCAAATTGTTTTACTATGTTTTTTTTTTAACAAATTCTATGATGGCAAGTGAAAGCACGGCGTTTGATTGCCAAAAATACTGTGTTACAAGTCAAAACACGGACTGCATCCCGTGTTACTGGAACATTGTAAAATAATGTCAATGATTACACGAAAAATACATTTTTATAAAAGCCATAGATAAAGTGATTTGTGTGTGGGAATACTGACCTGTATGTGTAGGACTCTTGCTGTATGACCCGCACAAGGTCCTTCAAAGCATTCCTTCTGGAGCGGTTGATGATGACCGCCGTGGCCAGATAGCGCAGAATGTGAGGGCACATGGTCTGAATGGCATTCAGATACCTGACAATTTACAATATTTTATCATTTATATTAGAATACGAGTAACTAACTTTGTGGTTATTCGTTGTAATAAAATAAATATAAAACAACTTTGTTTTTAACCACTTTTTTTTCTCTACGGACTGGTTTTAAACCTACACAAGCTTCTTTATCATTGTTAATTATACCTTGATTAAGAAGCTTGGGCATTGAAAACAGTCAGTAAAAAAAAAGTGGTTAAAAACAAAGTTGTTTTATATTTATTTTATTACAATACTAATTAGGGCGCTCATTGGGCTTTTTTTTACATACAGTTATAAAATACAGGTACACAAAAAACATACATTCAAAGAAATACAGTAAGAATACAGATCAGAGTAATAACATCCCACTGGCTGATA